>NW_009719492.1:41034-41243 GCF_000703405.1 Apaloderma vittatum | reverse complement strand
AATTGATCTTATATTTATATAAATATACATAATGTATAAAATGTTAAATATATCTTTAAAGCTACATATATGTGTACTGAAATCTTTATTTATTTATTTATTTTTAAAGCCACTCAGAGGGCGGCTTGCAATCTCAGGAGGAGTCCCCTCGGCCTGCCAAGCGAAGACCCGCACCCGGGAGGAGAAGCGCCGGGGGATGTGTGCGGACA
>NW_009719492.1:24009-40780 GCF_000703405.1 Apaloderma vittatum | reverse complement strand
GGAAGGGAGAGGAAAGCGGGCGATGCGCGATGCTGCGCTGTAAAATCCGCCGGGGCTTGCTACAAAACGCAAACAGCTTTATACGCAAACAGCTTTATTTATTTATTTCCTTCTTGTCTTCCCTCTGCTGCTCCCTCCTTCTGCCTCTCTCAGGCGACCTACGGCGGAAAGCAGCCAAAAAACCCCAAACAACAACAAAACACAAAACCACAACCAAAATCAATCCCAAGGCAGGAAAAGTAACCGCGGTGACAGACACAGGGCGGAGGTTCCGCACTTGCATCCCTCTCCGCGGGCGGTGGGGACGGACGGTAGTCCCGGCGGGACTAGCGCTTAAATAACGCGTATTTCTTTGCAGGGCTGCGGGGTCGGATGGGTCCTGAATCAATCTTCCCCAACCCTATTCCCCGGCCCCGGACATGTCTCCGCTGGCAGCTCTCTATGGGGCTCTCCTGGAGTAACCCGCGCTGCGTGATTCTCAGCGTAAGGAGCAAACCTTTTTCTAGTCAACGTCATCACCATCCTTTGAGTCAAGATGCACCTGCACAGAAATGTAAATAACCCCGCATTCCGTGGTTATTCCGACGAAGGACAGTGTTTTGTTTTGGGTTCTTCTGCTACTTGACACGTCATCATCTGGCTATTATTTTATATATACAGCTTACAGCTGCTTTAATGGTTAAAGAAACTCACCACGCTTGAGAGAGCTGCAGTACATTTAGTGAAAATTCAGTGACTTGAAAATTAATAGCTAACCCCAGGGTACTGGCAGAAGGTAAAGGCACATATTATTGTATGACCTGAGGTCTCTTTATTGGTGGATTAACACAGCGGGCAGCATCCTAACGTTATGGCAGGGCTCAGAGAACACAATATACATTGATTACAAAGTGCAGAAACAGATCACCTGCCGCAGCTGGTGGCACTGGCTGCAAAGACCGGGTTTGCTGTCCCCCTCAGCAATGAAATGAGCACAGCCTGTCCCCAAAACCCTTTCTCTCTAGGAAGTTCTTTAGCCTTGAAAATAGCCACAGTTCTTAGGTTTATTGTGGGTTGATTTGTCAAAACTCTTCTTATGTCTTTGCATTCTAAAGTTTATGAAGCCATTGAAACTCTTTACCAGTCTATAAAATTTCTTTCTGTCACTAAATTAGATTATGTAATTAATGTGGTAACTGAGAAAGTTTGACATAAAAAGTTCAAGTGTACTTACAGGATTACAAAACATCTTCTTTCCACACGAGCAGTTTGTAGCATCTATTAAAAAACACTTAATTTCATTCCGGTGTTGGACCAGCAGCTTGCTAGTACTGAAAGAGGTGGAGGATTACAGCTAAAATAACATGCAGTGTGAATAGTGAGAGTGGATTTAGAATGCTAAGGCACATAAAAATGCCATTAGAAATAATTTAAAAATCAATGCCAATGAGATTTCTCAAATGACATAAGAATAAAGATGATATCAGGACAAGCTGGTTTCACTTAGTCCCAAATCTGTATTTTCCTTGTACTTTAACGTAAATAACAGAAATCCATCCCTCTCAAAACTAGAGAAAAACTATTCCATGAGTAAGTAAAATAGTAGATGAAAAAGAGGTATAAAAACTTTGAAAAGCAAACAGGAAACATAGATAATAAAAATTCTTTACCAGAAGAAAACTTGAGGGAAAAACAATCATCTCAGGTTGTCTAAATTCCTAAGGAACAAAAGAAACAATAAAGGAAAACTGCAAAATGGAAAAAGGGATACTGAAGAAAAGCTGGGGAAATTACCTAGATGAGTGTCAAAGAAGGACGATAATCTAGAGGACAGCAAGTTACCAAGGCCTGCTGGTACTCGTCAGTCACTTTGTACTGGAGCAGCTTAACTAAAAACAATGCGTAAACTCCCAGTTAAAACAATCTCCTGTGCAGAGTAGGATGACTACCTGAAAAAGGGGTCAACAGTGGCCTTTCAAACTTTCTAGGCATCACCTCAGAAACAGCAAATTGAACAATGTTAAGGTACAGGAAATATGTAGGATTATTATTATTAAAGAGGCACAGACCAGTATGGCTTCCACAAAGGAAACCCACTGTCTCTAACTTCTTCAGTCATATTTAATGGGTCTGTGAACAGAAGAACAGGACTGCATAACTCCATCTCTCAAAACCTTTTTAAGTCTATCGGTTATTTGTTAGAAGAGCTGCATAGTTCTGGGCTGAGTGGGACAGTAATGCCATCTTTCAGAAACTGCTTGAGACTACGGTCAGAGTGGTTAACTTTCCATGTTAAAAAGATGAATCATGAGTTCTTATGAATCTGCTCTTCAGATTTTAGTTAACCAATTTCTCACTGAAGCAATATTTTTCAAGACAAGAAATATAAAAGTTTACAGATGAAAGTTTCAGTTTGGTTAAGTCTATGGAAAAAATATAGAATACTGATTAATTCAGCAGAGTATAAGAAATTATTTACAAACTAGGAAGTGATAGTATGTCGGCAAACAGAAAAAAAATAATTCAGGGCTTAAATTTAGTTAAGATTTTCAGTACTTAAATGTAAAATCACATCTCAACTCTCAGCGCTGCTGCTACCTAATATTGGGAAGATTCAGAGAAAGCATTTATAGTTAACTCTGAAATTTCTCCAGGACTGCAGAGCATAAAAACACCCAGAAGAGCCTATTATGAGTAGCTCAGCACCCAAATTCTGCCCAAGCTCATCTGAAATCTTTTTCCGGTCTCCAGGTTTGAGGAGTGCAAGATAACAGGATAATCAAATGTAATATAGAAGTCCTCTGAAATATAGCCAGGGCAGATCACCTCTTTTCTAACTTCTTTAGAGTGTAAGAATTGATTTGGTTTCCATACAAATACACATAGCCCTCAGGCACTGTAAAAGGAGAAATGACACTTAGCACAAGCTTGTGATTTCCAATCTAGAAGCCACCTATTCAAACTCAAGATACTTGTATTGCTTCAAGATAATCTGTAATGCATCTAAAATGATACGAGAAAGAACTTTCATGCTTAAAGCTGAAGTCCAAACAGAGGAGGAGGTAAAAAACCCACAAAACCCCCCAGCCCCAAACTAGCTAATATCACTATATTTTTCACCTGGGAGCCGTTACACCTAGTATTGAAAAGCATTTTCATTCTTCAAAATGTAATTGCTCAAGGAGAACCTAAAAACACTCATGTAATTTTCTATAGCTGACATCACACATCTGCTGTATTTCTTTTGCATGTAACTACTTTCCTGACAGGAACATGTGAAACTTGATGGCAGGTTTGTGTGCCTGCATAACACTTATGAGTGCATAAAGAGCTTTGAAAATCTAGCCCGAGTGCATGGCCTGTTTTCGTTCACTGTGCTTGAGGGAAATGAATGGTCCTGATGCAGGTAATTCTGTAAGGAGCACTAATCCTACTGAGAGCAAAGTGCACGAAGAGAGAAGGGAAAATTATTATGGTATTCTGTCTTCCACGGAAAGAAAGTATATGCAATATAGCAAGAGCTCAAGGACCATTGCAGCCATGTCTTCAAAAAGGTAGATTCAAATTTATGTAACGGGTTTTTTTTGTGAAGTTACATACATAGGCCTTAACTGTGGATGCACAAAGCAGTTTCCTGTGTTTTGTGTTGGAAGGGACCTTTAAAGGTCATTAGTCCAACCTCCCTGCAAAGATCAGGGACATCTTCAAGAAGTATGTACACGTGATTTACGTGCTCGCATTTAAGCAAGCACAAATGTGAGTGCAGAGTCACATGCACAGTATTTTAAACCCATAGCCCAAATTAAAACAGCTCCATTCTTCTTAGGGCAGTTCAGGAGAAGTGGTTTTAAATATATATAATCATGCTTAGTCCTATGTGAATGTTCTACTCTAATAAAATTCAAGAAAGGTATCCTAAACAGCATAGTAGCCTGCTGTTGCAATAGATGCAAAAAGCATTTCAAGAACAAAGAAAATGAATGCAAACATTTTGGCACTGGCCTTTTAAACTGGGCCTTTTAATATGAGGATGGTGGATATCCATGGGAGAACAGGAAGATGCAGAAAGATAACTTCAGTACAGCTTTCATATTGTGATTAAAACCGCAAAATAATTGCATTCAGTGAAACAGTCAACATCTTAATAGAAAATAAATTATAAAACTCTCACTTTCCATGGCTAAATACCATTTTAATTAAGATTTCATCTCTGATACATTGATTTAACTGCTCAGTCACTTATGTTATTCATTAAAATGATTACTAACAGTACGACTTTAGCAGCACTTAAAAATTAAATGAGAGAAGTAATTTCAAGCAGAGAATGATGTATGCAGGAAAGAAGACTGCACCTATCTTTGCATCTAAGCGAGAGAGGAAGGGTTAGAGCATATAAGATGACATTACATTTAGCATGTTACCCTTGTCTGATGGAAACAAACTGAAATGTAGGCAGACCTATGGAAACTAGGCTGAAGTGCTTAGGTGCAGAAAGATAACTTCAAAGCACAAGTAATCCTTGGTCTATGACTATTGACATTGCCTTTCACTAGACCTCAAAATGTTTTCAACAAGAGTCAGAAAACAGCAAATATATTTTGATCCTTACTGTTTTACAGGGCATAAAACCACAATCCCTACTTCTTCTCCCTAAAATAAAAATTTATCTTTTCCTCTCCTTCATCTTTCAATTTCCCAGAAAGCAGAGGCCAGGACCCCGGGTTTCTTAGGAGCCTGGATTTCTCAACTGCCCAGACCCATCTTTGAAGAATTTGCTAGAGAACATGGTGACCAAGGAGAAGAGGAATAGTTGCAAGTGTGAGGCATGTGTATGTTGCAGATAAGGCAAGGAGTCTTACAGGGGACTGGGGCACCAAGATGCACTCTACTTCATTTAGGTGATTAAATCCAGCTTGGACTACCTCAATGTCATGGGCAACAGATGAGTCTGGCAGTCAGGGGCAGGTATTCAAACTCTTCTCCAGTCTATGCTCTATTTTCCCTGGCAAGGAAGCGACACAGTTCAACCCACTGAACCACGGTGGTACAGATGTACAGAGAGCACATTATGTATGTTGGCACTTCAAACAAGAACCGTACTTTTAAAATGAGCCTCCCAATCATTTCCACCTACTGAGCTTTAGCTGGCATAACAGAGAGCCCTGGGAGCACACGAAGATGCTTTCAGCATCTTTTTGGAGGTACTTTTCAGGAGTGCTGTAACCAGCTATGGTCCAGCGCTAGTGCTAGTCTAAAGTAACACACACACCCCACACCCCAAAACGCACTTACTGGGGGTCTTGAGTTTTCAGTACTAGCCAATTCTCCCTGAAGACCTGCTTCTGTAACACTACAGTATTTGCCAATGTAGCCAGAGCCAGAATGAATTATTAGAGGACTTAGGGCCCTGGCATGAATCGTCAAAAATCAGATTGCCAGTATGGGTGCTTTCATAATTTGAAATCATACAGCAAAGAACACCTTTCTTTTTATTAATTTCTCCTGTCTCCAGGTAAGATGGAAATTCCCTGCAAATGGTAAGAATAAGAATTGTTTCATGGCTCATAGGATGCTTTCAGGAAACTAGTATTTGATTATCCGTCTGGCCTTATTTTGTTAGAGGCTAACAGGATAGCTGTTCTACCCAACTCCTGTGGGCACTTACTGTTCCATCCAGGTCAGGACAAAGACATGTGAAAATGAAAAATAATGGGGCAGGCGAAAGATCATGGTCTGTACTTTTTCCAGTTTCGAAAAGATTGAGTTAATACCTGGCTCAGCCTTTGTTGAAAGTTGAAAGTGGCTTTTCAGTATACCCTATCCTGACCAATCCTCCTTAGAGTATAAGAAGTGTTTAATCTGCAAAGCACAAGATGTAAAAAGATCTCTTCGTAAGACTGATCTGTCTGATAACTGAAAAACTTTCTCTCTGGAATGCTGATTTAAACTCTTGGTAACAGAATCCCATAGCAAATCTAAATGAAGGGTGATATAATTGCTGTCCAGATCATTACCACTCTCTCTGCAATCTATTATGTCACTTGCTGAACTTGTGTAATTGTTATTAATTGACCTCTAGACCTCTCATTTGTAACAGAGGCCTGAGATCTTTAGAAATTACTTTATGATGTATTAGGTAGTGTTTTGCTGCCTTTTACAGAGGGTGTATATTCTCTGAAGTTGCACCAACTTTCTCCTTTTCTTTTGGATCTCAGGGTTTTTTTCCATCTTCCCTTTAGAAAACAAATGTTTAATTTCCATTTTAAATACATCACAATTATTAGTATGTCCTGTGCTTACCAAGGAAAAAAAAGTAGAGATCTACCTGTGCTTTTTAATTATTATTTTAGTTGTTATTGAACAGAAGCGTTCTACAATATAGCTTGGTGTAAACTCAGTTGTCAGATCAATATATTTATTTGCAGAGGCAGCAATAGGTCAAAATACATTATGTAAACCCAACATTTCTTCCAAACTTAATTACTGAGAGGAAAAGAAAAGAAAGCCAACCTTCCTAAGTAGTGTGTCATGACAGGTCCTCACCAGACTGTGTAAAAAAAATGCTGTTAATTACTAGTAATCATTTAATGGTGATATCAAACATATCAACACTAAGCAGCATTGAGATAGCGTGGAGCTTAAAGAATAAAAATATATTAAACTGTGTCAAAAGGCAGATGTTCTAAAAATGTATTTCATTACATGTTTTAAAAACTACTTCATTTCATCATTGATATAAAAGTGCTTTCGTTAAAAATATATGTTGCAGAGAAGAGTAGTTTTCTTTCAGTGTCAGAAAGCAGGACTAGAAGATCCTTAGTCTTAGGTATTTTTCTCCTAGACAAAGTCTTACTTCTGCAGTTGTCTTTAATCACTGACTTGCAAATTCTTGCATCTGCGTATGATGAAAATTCATCATTCTAGCATGACAAAAAATTGTTGCTGTGCATAGATAATTCTAGTGAATGACATCAAAATCAACTATTTTTAAAAGTGGAAGAATTATCTTATAGTTTATCGTATGCTTTCAGAAAAGCCATTATCAGTTATGATTATCAATACTAATTCACCCTTTTGATTGGAGACTAATGGAACAGCTGCTTCAGTTTGTATCATTGATGACTATATTATTCTCGAGTATGATCCTTCCCTGAAGTAATTGAACCATTCCCTTGAAACTATCTCCTAAAATAATTCCACTGACAAGACTAGTGATACTCATATTATCTTCTGCTTCAGCTGTGTTGCAAACGATAGTCTGGATGTTACCGTCTTTGATTTTCCTAATAGCTGTTAAAAGCATTGCATGTTTTTGTGAAGCTCCACCTCAGTTACCATGCTGTATGAGCCACTTAAAACAGATTCTTTATTTAGTCTGAAAAATATCATTATAACTTAATCTGCTTTAATAAAATGAAATGTAATTTAAAATTAATTTTCTAATCTGTTTAATTTCACAGAATCATTTAGGTTGGAAAAGACCTTTAAGATCATCAGATCTAATCATCAACCTCTCAGTTCCAAGTCCACCACTATACTATGTCCCTAAGCACCACAATTACGTGTCCACAGCACCTCCAGGGATGGTGACCCAACTACTCGCCTGGGCAGCCTGTTCCGATGCTTAACAACGATTTAAGTGAAGGAATTTTTCTAAAGTCCAATCTAAATCTCCTCTGGCACAGCTTGAGGCCATTTCCTCATCTCCTAGCACTTGTTACATGGGAAAAGAGACAAACACCCACCTCACTATAACCTTCTTCTGTGTAGTTGTAGAGAGCAATAAGATCTCCCCTAAGCCTCCTTTTCTCCAGGTAGAACAACCCCAGTTCCTTCAGCTTCTCCTCATAAGATTAGTTCTTGAGACCCTTCACCAGCTTTGTTGCCCTTCTCTATACCCTCTCCAGCACCTCAACGTCTTTCTTGTAGCAAGGGGCCCAAAACTGAACACAGTATTTGAGGTACAGTCTCACTATTACCAAATACAAGGGAACGATCTCTTCCCCGGCCCTGCTGCTCACACTATTTTTCATACAGGCCAGAATGGTATTGGCCCTCTTGCCCACCTGGACGTGCTGCTGGCTTGTGTTCAGCTGGCTGTCGCCCAACACTCCCAGGTCCTGTTCTGCCAGGCAGCTCTCCAGCCACTTTTCCCCAAACCTGTAGCATTGCCTGGGGTTGTCATAACCCAAGTAGAGGACCCAGGACTTGGCCTTGTTGACCCCCATACAGTTTGCCTTCCCCCATCAACCCAGCCTGTCCAGATCTCTCTGTAGAGTCTTCCTGGCCTCAAGGAGATCAGTGCTCCTACCCAGCTTCATGTTGTCTAGAAACTTACTGAGGGTGCTTTCAATACCCTCCTCCATGTCCTTGATAAAGATGTTAAATCTAGCTGGCCCCTATGCTGAGCTTTACGGAACACCACTTGTGACCAGCCATTGATTGGATTAAGTCCATTCACCGTTACTTTTTGGGCCCAGCCATCCAGCCAGCTTTTAACCTAGTGAAGAGTATGCCCATCAAAGCCATGTTTTTCCAGGAGAATGCTGTGGGAAATGGTATCAAAGGCTTTACTAAAGTCCAGGTAGATGACATGCACAGCCTTTCCCTCCTCCAACAAGTGGCTCACCTTGTCCTAGAAGGAGATCAGATTAGTCAAGCAGGACCCACCTTTCATGAACCCATGCTAACTGGGCATGAACCTCTGGCTGTCCTGTATATGCTACATGATGGCACTGAAGATCTGTTCCATAACATTTCCCAGTACTAGGTCACACTAACAGGTCTGTAGCTCTACAGATCTTGCTTCTGGCCCTTCTTGTAGATGTGTGCCATATTTGCTAACCTCTAGTTTTCTGGGACCTCCCTGGTTAGCCAAGACTGCTGGTAAGTGATGGAAAGCAGTGAGCACTTGCACCAGCTCCCTCAGTACCCTTGGGTGGATCCCATCCAGCCCTCAGATTTGTGTCTAAGTGGAGCAGCAGGTCACTAACCAATTCCCCTTGGTTTATGGGAACTTCATTCTGCTTCCCATCCCTGTCTTCCAGCTCAAGGAGCTGGGTACCCAAAGAACAACTGGTCTTACTATCAAAGACTGGGGAAAAGAAGGTGTTAAGTACCTTTACTTAATAGTTCCTTTAAAGTATTTCTTTTAAACTACTAATCCTTTGACACCATTAAATACTCATTAGCTCCTGGCAGTATGTTGTCCACCCAGAGGGTAGCCTTCCTCTTTGAGAAGTATTGCCAAGACTGCAGTATGTTAATAGCTGCCAGTCTCTGTGTGTCACAGGCTTATGACAAGTGTTGAGTAGAAGCTGCTATTTGTGCAGAATTTGAGTGCTTCTCATAGCTGGAGAATTTCCATCACCCATCTTCTGCAGCTCTTTATTGCAGTCCCTACTTTCTTCCAGATCAATACCAGGACCTGAATGTCTATTTACAAGACAGTTTGCACCTCCTCCTGAATCATATTTTCTTCTAAAAAAAAGATTGTTTTAAGAGGACCCTACCCTTACTTCTATTTTTCCAACTTGTATCTTTCTCACTGCAGAATGTCTTAGAAGTATCCACTTCAATATCAGTGACTTGGTATAATTTCTTAAACTACCTCATTAAATTTCAGTGGTGGTTGCATGCACTCCACTCAGAAGTGTAGTGTTTGGGTGGAAATCTCATGGACAAAAAAAACACAAAAAAAAACAGCAAAACCCCCCACTCAACCAACAAACCCACAAAGGTATAAAGGCAGTCACTCTTGTCAGTGTTGTTTTTCTGTGGAGCCTTGTGTCAGTCATGCAGCTTACTTGTTTCTGCTCATTCTACAAATTTCTTTCAGTAAATTGCAGTGTGGTCTTCTGATAAAGTCCTGCCTCCTGCCTCCAGGACTTTTCACATTTATAGCCTGGATTCTGAGTATTAGCTGAAGTCCAGTTGTACTCTCTAGGTGAATCATGGCAAGAATGAGATTTTGCTTTTAGCCAGTCCCACACTTCGTTGTAGCTCCATAGACTAGATCCATGAAAAAATGAGATCTGCCCCTTAGAGTAAATGTAGCATCAGTGGAAAAAGATACATTCATGCTCTCTCTTGGCCTTAAGTTGCTGCCACATTATGCCAAGCAGTAGTCCCTGTGTAAGCCCCAGATAAAGTGAGTCACAGCTGCATAAATACCAGAAATTGCTGGAGCTTGCTGCAACTGCAAATACTTTTGAATAGCAGTGGTGTAGTCCTCTGCTAAACAGATATCACAGAACATTTTTGTCATGGTGAGCAAACACTAAAAACAATCTTTAAAAACTAAAGCCACATGCCCTCTCAAAATGGTGGAGATCCCTGCTAGCAGCAAATTATCTTTGCTGGAACCTTGCATGAATGTCCTAGGCAGGAGCACCTATTTCTTGTTTGGCCTCCAAATAAGCTGCCTATTCACAAGCATATCATCTTCAAGACTTGTGGTACTTTGGTGACTTTACACACTGCATCTTTTAAGGACAGATGAGTTTGTTAATCCTAATCAAGTCCTTAATGATTAAGAACATATTGAAAATAAATCCATATACTAAGTTGCATCATGGAGTTTCAATAATAGAGTGGTGGAACATCTTAATAGATGTACCTGATGTAATCTTGCCTAGTGTATGTTGTGATTGGCTTCTGTTCTTTTTTTAGAGGCATTCTGAAATGGCAGGATAAGCTTTTATCTTGTAAGAATGCATCTTGAAATACTGTCAAATTTTCCTTGCAGAAGCAATCTACTTGAAAAAATCCACTATACTGAAACAATCTTACTTCTTTTATCTATCCATAGAAAAAATATACAGCTTTTAAAATAGTTTATTAGTATACATGTTTGGAAAATAAGGTGATTAAGTCCAAGTTATAGCTTATCTTCAGGAAGGCACAATTTGACCTCCTTAATATCAATGTCTACATATGAAAAGGCACTCATGAGAACAGGCAAAATTATGTCAGTAGCCAAGTGCTAAGTTAAAACTAAACTGATTTATTAACCTAAATTATTTAAGCTACTGCATTTCTTTATTAGCATATATGTCTTCCAAGTACTACACTGCAGTGTGCCTGTTCTCTCAGCTGTCAAGTATGGTATTACAACTGCAATGCTATAGTGCTTCTGGGATGAGCAGGTCAGACAAAATAAAGTAACTATTACATACGCAAGCATTACTCTCATATTGTAAATTGTGATATGTCTTTTAATAGTAATTTTCCTATCTGAGAAAATCATGCTGCTGAACATCCTGCTACTTTGTACAGATTAACTAGTTAATCTGTTAGATTTATTGTTTGCCTTTGTAGATGTTTTTAAAAAGAAAAGGCAAGAAATAATGAGTATGTTGTTATAGGCATAGATTCAAGATATTTGTTTTTGTTGCAAACATAAGGATCATGGTAGCACCTAACTGCCAGCCCTCTAGACTTCTACTTACCTGCGAAACAGATACAGCACATATAATCCTATTGCACAGTATCTTTATACCTATGGGATGCGAGAGTGTGAAAGTCTAGCTCATTCTTTTGGTCCAGACATTTATGCTGTCTCTGAATCTAATAAATACATCAATTAATATTAATTATCAGAGTAGTTCTTCATACTGAAGAACCATCTCACACAAGCAGAAACTAATTCTTGTTACTCTTCACTCTGCCAGCAACTAAGTAGGCAACCACTGTTAGAAACCTGGTTTTATGCTGAACCCTAAAAAATTGCTTAGACTCACAGGTCTTGTGTTGCATGAAGATTGTCCAACCTTTTCTCCATATTGCTTTACCACCCAGGATACCAGAAACACATCTGCTGCGATGGTGTTTGCCCTTCTGAGGGAAACTAAGGTGACATAGAGCAGCTGAAATAGTTGAAGAAAGCATAAAGACTTGCAAGTACATGATGTCTTGATCAAGTTTGAAAAAAATGTAATAAATTCCAAGCAAAGCAGAAATTAAGTGCAACTGCTTTAGATTTAACATAGTTGCATTAATCAGACAAGTTGAAAAAAGAGCATTAGCACCTGTTCAGCAAAGAACTACAGGAGGTAGGAGATGAGGTAGATTGGTTTAATGATCCATTTGCAATATGGCTCTGAATCAGAATTTTAGGTTTAAGTAGTATTCTGAATTTTTGGTCGTGGACTAAGAACTGATGTTTAGTGTCTGAAGGACTGACTTTTTGGGCAGAATTCTCAAAACACCATGGTAGTGTTCTGCCACCAGGTCTTCAGACAGTATTTTCCTATCGAATGCTGTAAGTTTTATTACCTTTTAATGCCTTTAAGACTTTCACTAAATCCTCTTCAACTCCTTGTCAAACTTAAAGTATTCTTTTTAAAAGTCAGCTCGAACTCTTGTACCTTGAAGAGCTTCCACTAATACAGCTCTTAGGGGATTGCCTCCCAGTTCTTTTCTGCAAGAAGTTTTGTTTCTTCCCAGATTTTTTCCTGGAGTGTTTTATTTTTATAGTTCTTTCTCCTACTACAGCCAGTCCAGTTTTCAGTAAGAAATCACATTTGGAATATGTAACTGTCAAAGTGTCTGGTCTTGGATAGTAGAGAACTTGTTAACAGGCATATCAGGCTGACCTTGTTCTACATTCCCAAGCTGCTTAAGGTGGTGTCATCATCTGCACAAAAGTGGATTTTAAACAACTGTTACATTTGCAACCAGAATTAAATCATGTTTGTAATAACGAGCTGGAATCAATGAGTTCAAAATTTCATCCCAATGACCCTGACCACTGAATTTTGCCTATGCAGTGCACTCAGATGGAATTACTCCACCATTAATCATACACAGCTTTTGACAATGTGCAACGTACACTAAGGATTTGAGTTCAACTGCTCAAATGTGCGCTGAGCTCTAGAAGCCACTAACTCACACTGACAAGTTACAAACACGCATTAGGATGGTCACTGAAAAGAACACACTATAAACTTTTAAAAATAGCTATTCCGGTTCTAGTAACTGAAATCCATCCTGTTGTAAAGCAATTCGATAACACCAATACTGCCATAACAAGTTTTGATTCACAAGTAGGCACCAAAGCAGATCAGTATTACAAACACGTGTGCCTGTGTGAACTCTTGAACAACCCTTGAATGAGGATATGAGCTTGACAGGTTGTGCTAATATGATGTTAACTACTTTGTCAGTAAAGAACAGCTCTAAGGCTTTTGGGAAAAAAAAAACACAAACAGAACAAAACAAAAAAAACACAACCAAAAACCAGGGGCCTCCAAAAATTCAAGCACAAGATGACAGGATGGGCCTTGAAAGTGCAAAAGCAGAATGACACCAGAAGTCTTAGGGCTGCAGACCAGGGTAGTACCAGATAACAAAGATGACAAAAGGCAGGTATCCAACACATGAAAAACACTATATAATCTAAACTCCAGTAATAATATGGTATTTGCAGACCACTGAAAAAAAACACCACAAATAAGCAAACATGTAAAAGTGACCTCAAGTGAAACAAGAAATGAGAACCACTGTGTTCCTGCCAGTGAATCACCACAGTTGTGGGATCCTTGGTATAGCTCTGCTCCTCTGTTATATTCTGCTTAAGGAAGAGTATCACCATCAGTCGACTGACTCAGAATGAAAAAGGTGAGCATAAAAAAAATACAAGGCTAGATACTAGGAAGTCTGTTGTTCAACAACTGTATTATAAATTAGAAATAGTTGTAATTGTAAATTTCCACTGTACATGTTAACATCATTGTAACTAGATTCGTAACAAATCTTTGATTAGATTTCTAATATTTGGATTAACAATAAATTCTTGACTTTGCATAAAGGTATGTAATTTTTGCCCACATACACTGCATGGAGCTTTTGGTCTGGTACTCCACCCTTGAGGAGCGATTGTAATTTGGATGCATTGCTCCTTGAAGATAGGTTACCTATCTCAGGTGTCTTTTATTCTTTTGCTTCTTAATGCATACATCCTGTGTAATCATAGATGGATTAATAGGATACCTTTTATTTTATTTTTTTTTAAATGAAATGCTCTGCATGTATGAGTGCCTAGTGAGTCAGTGAGTTTCATCACCTTTTATGCCACAACAACCAAAATAAAAATAGTGGCAATTTGGTGAAAAGACTCAGGATTGCACCTTGTTCTCTAGAAACAAGCAGGTATCACAAGCGGTAAAAGCACAAGGATTCATATCTGCAGTCACTAAGCAATGCCTCCTAAGCGACACAACTAAAGAGCCCCATGTTACATAAGAACAAGTTAACTGTATCCTCAATTCATCCATACAGACAACATTTGACCTCCTGGCCATCTCTGAAATGCCTGCATGCTCTTGTTGCTGCAACTGTGGGTGGCCAGATAATCCCATCTTGATGCCGGCTGGCTGGAGGATTTGTTAGTCTAAGTCTTGTCCAGACACTGTTTCACTTCTTATACTCCCATAGAGCACCTGGGGAGGTCAAACTCTTCCCTTTGCACAGAAAGCCTCCTCCTGACTGCAAAAGCATTCTATCTAAAATAACACTTCTGAGATACATACGAGAAAAGTCAGATAAAAAAAAAAAAAGAAAAAAAAAGTTCCTTGTATCTTTGATATTTATTTGGGCATAATTATAGTTTTTCACTACCGGAGGCACTTTGGGGAAGACACGTGCTTATAAAATAGTGGTGAATACTTGTGAAGTGAGATGCTGGAATTCTTGATAAAAATCACAGCCAGACAGACCAAGACACAGTTACTGAAGAACAACAAATCATTCTGCATACCACATATGATTTTTTGTATAATGCATCCTTGAATATAGGTGCCCCCTAAATACATAACTGCCCCAAAACTCCTTTCCAGGGAATCAATGTCTTTTTATCTCACTAATTTGTCTCATTCTTTCAGTTCACAGAAGTTCTTAAATAATGTCATCCTAACACAAGTCAATAACCTTTAAGGAGAATGTCTTCAGGAAACTTCCCTTTAAGGGAGTAATACAGTATCTTGTGATTAAATATAGCAAATTATTAATGTGTTTCCTTGTTCCTTCCCCTATTCTGAATTGTCTAAGCATTTTTCTTTTGCCCTATATCTACTTTGAAGGTATTCTTTCCACTTCAAAATAGCTGTCTTAGTCATAAAGCATAAAAGAGCTATAAAAACTGACTTTAAGTGGTGTTCTAAAATCCCTCAGGGACCATCCAGCATTCATCGGATTAAAGTAGTAGTTCTTCAACACTGAAATGACATCTAAGTGTGGAAACTCATTTTAAGAAAAAAAATAAATCCACAACTGTTGGATACTATAGTACCCAAACAAGTATTTTAAGACAGCACTTATAGAGTACAGTCACTACCTGGGTATTAATATATGTTTCAAGTCATTTTTCATACACTTTAAATGGAAGTGCCCGGGACAAGAGAAGGCTGCTTGTGCTCTCTCATCATTTACACCACACAGCACTGAACTTGGCTACTGCTTAGTCATTTCCCAGCTGTATCTGTTTCTGTGTAAAGGCCACTCTAATGGAAATCAAACCATTCCCTCTTAAAATTCATTGCAAAGTTACAAGCTGAGCTTGAAACACAGCATCTCAAAGATGCTGTGGTGACTGAATATTGTGTAACAGCATTAACATCCTGACAAAACTCTTGTTTACACATGATTTATAAATGTTTTTTTGCCCGTAAACATAAGATGCTTATGCCAATGAAAACAATGAAAATGCAAACAAGTTGTGTAGGTCATTTTAGTAGTAAAAGAAATCTGTGACAGATCTGAGAAATGACATTTTGTGAAATGTTATCCCAACACCTACTTTTCTGGGGTTTACATGCAAGCAGCAAGGCACTGCCTGTGGGCAGACTCCTAGGGAGCTTTATAGTGTTGGAGGGAAGACCTTCATGGATTAGCAAAAGGCTCATAAACTTCAGAGTCAAACTTAAATATTATTCCCCCAGGTGTGTCTTAAGATGACCTTTCTTTGTTATTATTTCTAGAGAAGGAAATTACAGGACCATTTCACTCTTCCTGCCCAGGCAAAAAAAAAGAAAGTAGAGATAGATGCTTTGTGCATGTAAATTAGATGAGAAGAATTCTAGTGAAGCAAGTTAAAGGACAAGCAAAATAAAATTATTCTCCATTCCATTCAGGCTAACCGAATTGGGAATGGAAATGCTGAAGGAGCGGAAATTTTAAAGGCTGCACTGTATTTTATCGAAAGCTACAATGTGATCCGATTTAAGAGAATTCCCTGGAGATCAATCCAAGGCATTCAAGTGCAAGATTTAATATACTCTCTCACTCTACATTTCAGAAATAATTTGAGATGCCAGGCAAGTTGGAGGAGGTAAAAAATAGCTTAAATAAACTTACGCTAAATATCCCTTGTCAGAATATTGTGATTTTCATGAGCCAAGAAGCTCCTTCAGGGCTATTTAATACTTGTTACAATTCTAATTGTCTCCCACATTAACCCAATGCTTAAACAATCCCAGTTGCTTCTAAATGGAAAAAAATGCAGCAGGCTACTTTGCCAAAATACATCAAGTAAAATGACTGCTAACATCTGATACATGTAGAGGGAATTTTATTCTCAAAGGCACATTTAAGGCACCTACTATCTTGCTATCAGAACAAATGTACTCGATCATTTTTATTATATAGTACTAGCCTGGGATTTGCTGGGAATTAATAAGGGTTTGAATCATCTCTAGGCCATTTCTGGGCAAATTTTGGTTTCTGTAGAAAAAGCATCTAACGATACAGATCATCTAACTGACTTAAATGCATGTTCTGTTTTACATCTTGGTAA
>NW_009719492.1:15447-23978 GCF_000703405.1 Apaloderma vittatum | reverse complement strand
CTCTTTCCATGAAACTCACTGTAATTCTCTGCCACAAACTTTTGGAATAACTTTCATTACTAATGTTTCATCTGCCGCAAAAGGATGAGACACACTGACCTGCATCCTGTCCTGCACAGTTTGAAGTCAGTTTGCAAAGAAGAAATAAGGGACAGCAAACAGCCTGAACTGCGCCGGCATAAAGGCTGATGGTTCCTCCCCTCAGCTGCCCTGCAAGAGCAGGTGAATCATGGGCCTTTCACAACCTCCTGCAGCTCCAGAAGCCCCTGCTTTACCCCCTTCCCCCTGCTTTACCCTCTTCCCAAACCAGTGGCTGAGCCAGCATAGGGGAACCAGGCAGAATTTCTCAAATGTTTCAGAAAACCTAAGGAAAGGATTATGGCTTTACATACATTATAAATACCTATGCCTTCACGCCTTCAAACTAACTGCAAGGTATGCTATGTAGCTGAGGTTTGCCTGTTATTGACTTCTCTCTGATGCATGCAGAAGTTTCTGAAAATAAAAGTGTTTCTTCCTGACCATTCTATGACTTAAAAGTAAAAGGTACATTCAATCTAATCTTCCTTGGGTTTGGGCAGATAAGAGACTCGGAAAAGCACTTGTAAGCTCTCACACTTTTATAGAAGGAAATACCATGTTAAGTATTGAAGCCAAGGAAAAATTAACTCTCTAAACTAAGAAGGAATTCATTAGAATGAAGCACGTTAGGAGAACAACAAAATCCAAACCTAAAAAAACCCACAACCCCAAAACCCAAACAAATGAAATTCAAAAAAATCAACTTTGGAAAAGCTTGACACTGTCAAAAGATTGTAAAATATCTGGAAAAACCTGATGCCAAGAAACAGTTATTTTAGCTAATCTAAGGAAAAATTCACTAGGATGAAATGTCCTAGGAAAAATTAAACCCAAAGTGCTTAACCAAGTAGAATTCAAACAAACTGATTTTGGAACAAGCCAGTCCCCCTCAACTGCTCAGCAAGTTTTCTTTGCAAAAGCATAAGTTCAATAGTTTTACATTCGTCTGATTTTCTGCTATCAAAATAAAAAGGCACAAAACTGAAGTATTTTTCTTTTGATAAAACTCTCCTTGCCTTCTACATGCATTACAAAGAACTGAAACACAGTATCAGCTGCCTTTATCCTGCACAAGTCACCTTGAGAGGTACAATCTAACCCTGAATTTATTTATGGTGACTATCAAGTATGACTATGAAAGGGATACATAGAACTGAAGAATGAATATGAAGTACATGTTAGCTGAAGTGGTACATTATTACATAACCTCCCCCTCGTTATATAGCCTCTTGTAACCTGATAGAAGGATACAAAGGGAGGCACTTTAAGTAGAGGAAGGTTTTCTAAAAGTCAACTGCAACAAGAGCTCCCTGATAAGTAAAAAGTTCAATTCAGCAGAGCTCCTTTTTCCAGTGGCATAACTTCTGAATAAAAAGCACATCTAAGTATTCATCTTTTGAGAAAGAAAAAGGTATAGAAAAAGAAAGAGCATCTCACAAAAACAGATAAATATTTTTGAATGAATTTTAAAGAACCTGCATTTCTCTTACCTCATGTATGCCCATATCAGAGGGAAACATGCCTAGGTGAGATCTACACCTCTGCACTAGCGTCTGTCTGGGGAAAGAAATGAAATCAATGGTCCATTTACACAGAGATTCCAACAGGATATCAGTTGCCATATGTCAAGGTTCAGGACTGGGCCAGCCACTAAATTCTTACAGATGCTCTCTGTGAGCCCCTCATCACCCTCCCAGGGGACAAGATAACAGGAGAATCAGGGAGAGAAACTTAGAAGTTGGAAAACACAACACGTTGGAACAGTTTGATCAAATAGGACGTAATACTAACAATAACAATGAAGGTGTTGAACTACATACAGATATGAACTCATTTGTAAATATATTCAAAGATACAAATGATTAATACAGAACCCACACCGTCCAGATGACAGTTAGGTCCCGAAAAAGTCCCAAAGTGGACTCAGCAGCAGACAGGAGTGCCCAGGCCCAGATGACAGCCCAAAGGAAGCCTTGGAGCAGCTGTACCACTCCCACCCAGGCAGGCAGGGAAAGACAACCTGTCCCAAAGAACCAGCAGAGGAAGAGATAACAAGCAGCCAATAACAACCCCTCCCAGCACAGCAGCCTAAGCTATTCTATGATTCAGTGATTCTAAGCATACACTAAAGACCCCAGGGCTCTCCTTACGGGCACTTAGATGCTGAGCATCATGGGAAGGAATACTGTGATTGGTCCATTTGCATCACCTGACCCATCCTCACCTCACCATAGGCACAGCTGCCCCTCTTCCTGCATTGTGACTGCTACCTATGTCAGAGTCCCAGAAAACTCTTATCCCGGGGCTCTCAAATCAGAACACCACAGACTTTACTAGTACATTTTCTAAAACGTTTAAATACTTATTTTAAGTTATTCACAAACAGCACAGGTACTGATATGCCTATATTCCTGCATTGAGTGAAGATAACTTTGAGTTACTCCCTAATTATCTAACTAATGACAATTCCTGAGAGTGAGTTTCTGATTCACAATGAGAGAAATATACCATGAAATGAAAATACAGCTCTCATCCAACACTAAATTTACATAAAACCAGGTGTCTGTTAAGCTTTTTTATGCATGAGCAGGAAGGATGGAAAAATTATACATTTTTAAATTTTTTCTAAATATCAATTGTGATTGCTTTAAAAATAATCCTTAAAGCACCAGTGGTCTGTCTCATAGAAGGTATTTCTCACTTATTTTGGTTATAGGTGTTTCCTATGAATGAGAAACTTTATTTTCATGCTTGTATATATAATATGCTTTGTGCAATCTCTATTTTTAACTCTAATTTAACATTTTACTGAATTAGTCATATTCTCAGCTTTGCAAGAAAATTGACTGTGGGCTTTTTACTGAATTACTCTGAAAACAAATATATCAATAAACCATGTGTCTTTATGTAGTCAGATTTTCTGAAGTGCCAAAAGAAATGAAAAACATAAATTCTTAAACGTAGGTCAAGCTAAGAGGCAGTCTGGATTAGAAATAAGAACATTTTATAAAATTTTATCTTTCAAATCTGTAACAAATATTTAAACATACAAATAGTATACCAAATTTCTAAGCAATTTGTTTTTAACTTGCTATGAAAATAGTGTGAGTCATGTTCTGAAGTATTCTTCTTGGATAATTCCCCCCTTCCAATTATTCCACAATTAAAGTAATTATTTTCTTAGTCACTTCACACATTTTCCTTTTCTTTGATTCCCTGTGGTGCTGTACTATACAACAGATGCTATTTCCATAGCTTTTTGCTCTTTCATTTAAACAATTTCCTTTCTTTTTTTCTTTTTTCTTTTTCTTTTTTTTTTTGGTAGGGATGAGCAGGATGCTAGACAGATATCCAGGTTATTTACTGCCTCAACATGGCATTATATTTTGAAAGCTTTTTTATGCAAAATGGTAAAATATGAAAATAATTGTCCCTGAAAGCTAGATAATGCCTTCAAACTTAACTGTTAGCATCACTCCTTGATTAAGTAGATTGAAGACAATTCTCAGTACAACTCCTATGGAAAAAGTCACTGTCTTTCCTGCAACAAGACCATGCTATGGACCACTGCAATGAGAGGACAGAGCAATGGCCTTACCGTCACTGCATGCCATCCTGCTTCTTTTGGGACTGCAATCAAGCTTACAAATGAGCAGGTTGGATAGCAGAGAGACAGCTGTAGACCTTCCCTTTCTGCTGTACACCTGCTCTATGAGAAAGTGATCGGCAGGGCACTTTACCTTCCTCAGCCAGTTCTCAGTGGCTCACTTGCTGTGTACCAAACCAACTAAACTGTCACAGATCACCAGGACCCAGCAAGATTTAGGACAGAGAGCCATCATGCTTTGCTCTCCTACAGTGGTCCCATGAGGTGCCTGTTGGTGCTGAAAGGAACCAGAGAACCTGGAGGAGAAAAACAAAGTCACGTAGACCAGGCCTGTCTGGGGTGGGGAAGTGCTTTGTCGGGAGCTCCATTAATTTAAATGGGAATATCTGAAGAAAGTATCCACCATACAAGCAAGTGGGCAAATCAGACCTGAAATGAATACCAAAGGGTTTTGCATCCACAGAATCCTGCTCTGGCTTTGAGTCACTCTGATTTTCCCTTAAATGTAGGTCTACCTAGATCATGAAATAAAAAACGTTGAAATTCCTATGCAAGTCCACCCTCCTTAGTTGTTTGCAGAACAATTCTCTACTTAATTCCAAAATTAAATGCTGGTGTTTTCCTCAAAGAATAGTCATGAAGCAGACTTTATTGTCTGAATGGTAGTTTCTTCTAATACAGGTATGTAACTCTGATATACAGTGACCTGTTACCCAACTGAAGAAACCTTTAGATGGACTGAGCCTTTTGTTTCAGATTTTATATATAGTCTATATTTTAGAAATTGTAATCAGTAAGTGAACTTGCAAATTAAATGATTCATCAATGTGAATAATATGTGTATCATGTATTAATTAGAGATTCAAAATTTGTAAGATTCCTTCACCATTGATCAAGATAAATTCTAATGGAGACTTATAAGTGTTCTGAAGAGCACTATTCAATTGCTGATTGCATTACAGATCATAATGGAAAAAATAATTAATTGTTACTGGAAAACGTAATTGGATGCAAAGATATAACAGTCAAACAGTGCTTGAGCAGGTGTAAGGGATTCAAGTGTAATTGCTACCATGAGAAATCAAATGCAAACATCCATAAAAATGTCAGAAGTAATTCTTGTGTGTGGATAGGGAATAAATTTATCCACCTTTATAAAAAGAAGTCAGTTAATAAAATCAGGTAGAAATTCTGAACAGAAAAGATCAAAATCTGAGGTAGAAGTTAGTGGGGGAAATAATTGCTGAGACATCTTTTCATAACCCAATTAAGAAAATATCACTCATAGGAAATTCTCATTTAATTGTGGTTGTTCCTTTAGCATTGATGATCACTTTTTCATCAACAGTGAAATAACTAAAACAATATTGATATGTGCATCATACTCACTGGCCTTGAAAGTTAATGTGTTGCTGTTATTATAACTTGGCAACAAAGCGACTACAGGCATAAGTAGCCAGGCTTCAGCAACAAGCGTAATGCTTGAGCAGTGAGAGAGGCAATAGCTTCAAGCAGTCAGCTCCTTATGACACTGTGATAAGCTCAGAGTAAGTGGAAATCATCTGACTGTCATTAATGCTCTCAAGAGTGAACGGACAATTAAGAAATTTTCTTTATGAGGATGGAGAATGAATAGCAGGCAAAACATTGATTCAGTTACAAGATCTCAACATAAAAAGGACACTTTCACGCAACTTTAGACAAATAAACATAAGATATCAAAGTGTAAGAGAACTAGTCATGCAATAAAAGAGAAACTGCTGAAAACAGGAAACGCCTGAAAAGCCTTCATCACACAGTGGCTTTTCTGTGGTGGGCAAAAGAATTCTCCATATCATGACCGAAATGAGGTCTAGCTGCAATTCTCGTCTGTGTCCCACAATGGGAAACAGTCCTTATTAGAGGGCAAGCGTTACTAAGATCTATGGCTTTCTAATAGCTTTTGTAGGTAATTTTAAATAATTTCTTCCTTGGTTTATAACCTGCAATACTTAGTTCTGTTTGATTTACAGTAGTGTAGCACTGCATAAATTTGCTTGCTCTTCTTTTACTGTTTCTTCTTTCCCATCTCCTAAGCACTATTGACAGTTAAAAGTGTATTTGTAGCCTAGCAAACAAACCTCTTTCCTGCTAGAATTACGTAAATTACCTTAATGAGAGCACCAATTAAATGATTAGCTGATTAGTCCACAACACACTAAAATGGCACTTCTCAGAAGTGATCTGTTGAGTCAGATTGCCTGCAGATTTGGGGAGCACTGTGACTTTTAATGTGGAGAATACAACTTGAGGGCTTTCTTTGTAACTTGCAAGGAATAGAAGCTGTTATTCTCAGAAAAAAGCGAGACATCAGCACACGAGGTAAGAAACAGGGCAAGAGTGATGCATTGCCTACTGTGTCAACTGTTGTGGGAATGCAAGACATCCAGCTAATTTTTCAAAAATTCCCTTAACGTAAGAAAAAATATCTTCAGAATTAGAAAAAGTCCTAGCACCTCTGACAGTAATGATGTAGATGCAGTCCCTGATGCCCCACTTTGACGCATAATGTCACACACAAAAGTTGTACCTGGAGTTCAATAGATCTGCTACCATAAGGAGTTATTCCCTAGCAGAATACAGGCCATGAAGTTCAGACAGCCAACTCTGCTTTTCTATCTGGCTAACCAAGCAGGTTATGGGAGCAAGCCACTGAATATAAAGATAACTCAGTTGATAAAGAAGCTGCTAATAGGCAGGAAAGATGCATCCTATGAAAAATATCACACAAATTTGACATTTACCGAGAGGTTAAATTACAAACAAAAGTATATGCTAGTAACAAGGTGAGGGGACAAGCCCTAGAGCCAAAAGGAGCTTCACAACTTGCAGGAATCAGGCCAGGGTCTCACTCAAGAATTTGCAAGAATCTGCAAGAGAGCAGGCAAAACTAAGAGATGTGGGTTCACAGCTATGCTAATCCCTTCCCTCACCTCTGGATGCTCATTTCCATCCTTTCCTTTTAGCTAGCAATTGCTTTGTCTTTTAGCTCAACTAATCAAACTAAAGAGCTGATCTGGCCATAAATATATAAAAAAAATCAGCATTTAGCATCGCTATCAGTAGTAGTCTCTCAACATTTTGTACTATTGTATTTATCCAGATTAGGAAGTTTGCTCATTAATGCAACAGTTTGGTTCAAGAGGCATTAGCTGTTCTGCCCTAGGTATTTTAATATGTGAACCACGCAACAGTTTTTAGTCATTCATAAATTATAACACGAATATAACTGCCATAAAGCCGTGGCTTAGGCCCATAGCTTACGCAGAACATTTCCCTAATAACGCATGGTCCATTAATAACAAGTATAACTCATATCCCTTGTTCATTATGCATCAGATTTTGTGTTGGAATATATTTTACTGTGATATTATACTCAGGACTTGCATAAAAATATAAACTTGCATAACAAGATCCAGGCCATATCAAATTTATAAAGTATGACTGTTGCTTCTAGTGAAACGCATATGGACCTACTCTGAATTACAGCTGTAGCATAGTATATTAAATTCTGTTTTCTGAGCCAGTTGACATTGCATATGGTTTGTTTGCAAGGTGATGTGTCATCAGAAAACAAGTACTAACCAAAAGCTATGTAAGGCCAGCAATTTGGCCAGGTCTGGCAAAATAACAAGGCGCATGTGTTAATTCAAACTGCGTTGAATCCTTTGTCTTCAGCCACACTCAATGTTCCTTTCATATCAGGCTCTTCATTTTTTGAATGAGAAGGCAAATTACTGGCTGGACTATAATGATCTGGGTTTGGGGTTTTTGTTTTTTTGGTTGGTTGGTTGGGTTGGGTTTTTTTATGCTGACTCTTAGTGTGAGATGTGAACATACTTTTATCTTTGGTAAATGGCAGAGTGATATTCCCAGTACCACCAGGTCACCAGCTCATTATGGACACTCATTCTAGTGTATTAATGCTGTCAGACTTATGTTTTTTAAAACAGAAGCATTGACCACCGTGCATAGCCAACAGTAAAAGTAGTTGAACTATACTTATAATAGAGCATGAAGCATGGTTTGACTCTAAACTCCCATCACTGTCATTTCTGCAAATGCGAACATGTTTCCTGTCAAATGGCTGTGACGGAAAGGAAGAACAGAAAGGGATTTTGAAGGAAAATGTGTTCCATCAGAAAGGTTTAACAGCAGTATGATAAGCCACAACTTAGGGGAATTTTTATTGCCAGTTCCAACTATCTGAAAATATTAACAACTGACTCGGGCGGGAGGTGGGAAAGGGGTGCAACAGCTAAATAAGTTGCTCTACACAAAACAGTAATCTTCATAAAACTCAGTCATATTCTTTTGCAGTTGCCACTCAAGACCAGTATTAGCAGAAAATTAGCAGAAAATTATGCTAGTCTTTGGAAAGTGGAAGAGACATCGAATGCCTTCTGCTTTAATAATTAATACCAGGGTCTCAAAAGATCTAAAAAGAAATTGAAAGCAGAGTTGCTTTTCAATATTTAAAAAGTTATGAATATTAATTTTTCACTTTTACTGTGGCTCCTAACTACCACAAATGCAAAGGACAACTGTCCAAAATGTTAACCACGCTGGATCTAATTAAATGCTTCTCTTCTTCCATACGATTTATTGAGTCTGCAAATATTACTTACCCCCCCCCTGTTTATTTCATACCTATGTGTAAAGCATACTGTTGAAAAGAAATCGTCATTCCTTACAATCTGATTTTTGGATTAAAAGTTTTCTGAAAAAAAAATATTATATTACAGACCATTTTCTGCATTGCTGTTAATCCCTCAGAATTCCATAAAAGCATAAAAATACTCTT
>NW_009719492.1:0-15416 GCF_000703405.1 Apaloderma vittatum | reverse complement strand
AAAGATTCAGAAAAAAAAAATGTTCTAACTAAAGAAAAATGGTTTCCAATGGAACAATAGCTGTATTGGGACAATTGCTAATAAGAGAGTGTTACAAGCATATTTTGCCCTCCAAGCAAATTTTGTCTGCATACATTTTTGCATCCATGCAGAAGGAAGTGTATAAAGAGACAAGCAGAACAGACTGCTTCTTCACCAGTAACTTCATCCTATCTTGGCATTAGGATGTTGCCTTTCTTTATGTTACAACATTTTCTCTTATGGGAAAGAAATGAAAAGGAACTTGAATTCATCCAGTGGATCCAGAAGGTGTTATCTGCAGTGTCCTAATAAGTCATAAATCTCTTAATAAGAAAATATACTGAATATATATAAGAAATGTACTGGTTGTACAACTGAGATTCGATCCTGTTGGTACATACTCAAAAGCTACTGATTTTGATCTCTAGAGAAAAGCAGGGAGCAATCCCCAGATAACACAGTACTTACCTATCAGCGTTTTTGAACACCCACATTCAGCCTCTTGCCGGCAGCATCCCAGAGCGAATCCCATGTTTTCATAAGTCAGCCAAACTCAGCACCACTTCAAGGGAAGGCTGTTTGTTTTGGAGCAGTGGCAAAGAAATGGCAAGTTCTGAAGTGGCAATAAGAGTCAGGCCCACACCTTGCCCAATGTGTTGCTCAAAATGCAGTGTGTGTGCTGTTTAGGGGCTGTCAGAGACAGTGGTGTAGTAGGATGGGAGATCACCGAGAGAGATGTACTTCAATGTCAGTCCCTAACACAGTAAAACAGGCTCTCTGGGACTTCAGGATCAGGACTAGATTAGTTGTGTAAGGTGTGCTATCAAAGAAAAAGGGAAGGGAAAAGAAAACAACAAAAAAAAGGCATTTTAAGCTGTTGAAAAGCAAGTCTGTTAACAGAAAGGCAATGCTCTCCCTCAGCCTACACAGATCTGCAGACGGAGTGTACATCCTAGTGCAGGATACAGTCAGAGATATGCTGTAAGCAGCAATTTGACCTGAAGAACGTAAGTGAAATTTCTTGACCTTTTCTACTTTTCACATTTTGTTTTTCCCTTCAAATCTGGAGACCGAAGCAAAAGTTAGAAAGATGCTGTGTTCTCTGACAAATATTCCAATATCAAAGAATACATTTGCTGGTACCTTTAACACTCAGAGTTTACAAGCCTGAAACCCAAGCGGAACCATCAAAAATAATTTGAACTACAAGCAACACAATACTGTGAACTCTATGAGGCACAAAGAGGCCCCAGCCAAGGAGTAGTGAGTTTTACAGATTTGTTTCTGAACTGAAGGCTATTGCTGGTGCATAAGGCACCTAACTGATGTAGCCTGTCCCATCAGCAGCTGCCAGAATACCAAGCACAAGCAGGAGCTGTGATGCGTTCCCTTGGGACTACAACTGCAATTACCCAGCCACGCATTTATGGCTTCCTGGCTTCTGGCACCAAAACATGGGGCTCTTCTGCTGCACCTTGTTAACTGACAGATGCAAAGGATATTGTCCTGATTCACAGAGGCAGGTAGAGTTTGTTTTCCATCGGCCCAAATATCTTTTGTTGTGGTACAAGCAAGTAGAATCTAAGCAATGACCTTCCAGGGAAAACCCTAGGAAAGCCTGCACAAATTGGGAATTTCTATCCTTAATAAAAAAGCACTTTCATAGAGGCTGTAATGGGTTACTTAAATACAAACAAACAAAACCAACCAGACAACCCCCCCATAGACAAATCCTAAGGGAAAAGGCATCAGGGGAATTAAACATTTGGGCTGTCAAAGCATTAAAAACAAAAATACAAAATGTGCTATATTTAAATTAACTTTAATAAGAAGTACAAAAAGATAATGTTAAGCAATATTTTGCATGTGGTTAATAAATATTCTTCAACAGCAAGCAGTGACACATTCAAACATAAATCCAGTTATTTCTTTTACATTTTAGAAAAGTAACAACTTTTTCCAGTTAAAACAAGGTCACAAATTACAGAATATTATCATCCTCTTTAATTATTTATAACTATGAAACCTACTGAATAAGTGAACTGTCACCCAGAAGATTTTATATGTTGTTGATGTTCAAGGTTAAGTATACTTACATTTATCATGCAGTTTCTTACTGTGCATATTTGATTGGTGTTTATTTTTCATTAAAATCATTGGTTCCATTCTTCCTGTTTCCTTATTTCTTGTTAATATTCTGAAAGCATCTATTTTCAAACTCCTACACATTTTCAAGCTTAAGTGACTCACTAAAGTAGATTTGTCATTCAGTACGTAAATGTTCTCTGACTCCAGCCCAGCTGAGAAATTGCTAACAATGTCTGAATCAGACTCCACATTATTTTTATTATTTTTTTTAAATTGAATATACCAAGATTTAGTGTAATCACTTCCAATAAATTAAAGTGCCTTCAAATGTTTCCTAATAAAGTGACTATTTGAAGGGGAGAGGGTGAAAGGGCGCTGTTTAGGAACTGATTTTTTAACAGTTTATAGATACGGTGCATATTGTACATATGTATTCTAATAGATGTAAAGTACTACATTGCATTCCGTGCTAATGCTAAGCTACTGTAGCCTATAAACTGAGAAACTCAGCCAAAATGAACACCTAGTAAAGACTATCAAAAGCAGTTGATCAAAGCAATATCTTGTCCCATTCTCCATTTCCAGCCATCCACAACAGCGTAGATAGATGGATGAAGTACTGGAAAACAAATATAACACTTTGAGTCATTGAAGCTCACCTCTTTGAGTATCAGATGAATGAAAGCACTCAGTGCAATCATTAAAAACCTTGATTGCATAAAGACACGCTCCAGACCACCTGATCAAGTGAAGTATTCACAATGTTATGTAAGGAATTAAATATTGAAAGCAAAATATAACTTTTAAATCATCCAACAATAAAAATATATTCATATATATTTATGTAGACTCCAACACTAGAGGAAGAGTATACATCATCTTGCATATTTTAAAACATCCTCCAAATTCCTTTCTGCGAGTATTATCACCTACTCCTAGCTCACAGCACTTTCACAGTTTTCTTAAAAGGCATTAATATATACCAGGAATGAAACAGACATCAAGTCCTGTATTTTAGTATCGTTGGCTCTTCTTCTAAGGACTTATTTTCACGGCTTAAAGAACTAAAGTTCTACCAAAAGTAGAGCCCAGGTGTGCTCTTTTCTGTAAAAAATCCTTAGTCTTCAGTTATGTAGTTGAATATCCTGAGGATGCTAATCAATTTCATTTTAAATTCAGTGCAAATTTTGCCTTGATCCCAGAGACATCAAGCTCTCAAAGTTTAGCCTCTTCCAGTAAGATGTAATCACAGACTCTGAAACAAGAGTTCAAGGATTCACCTAAAGAGATCTGAATCTAAAAATTTACATGGTTTAAAATACAGGAAAAGGAACTTTTTGTGTGATTAACAACTGCTGTTCACGGAAATAAACTTTTGAGCCTTTAGCTTCTACTACTAAACATTGAAAGTGATGAAGTCCCTCACTGATTCTCAGACGGCTGGAATTAACAATTGGATTCAGAATAAAATTAAAACTTGTAGTTGTTAAGGAGTTTGGGTTATCTACAAAAACGAGGCAGAGGATGTTTCCTTGACTAAAAAAAGCATAATCAAGAGAAGGCAATGTTAAAAGGATATGTCTTAGTTATATTGCAAACTGACAGCATTCTAGCAGAAGAGGCTCTGCCACTGAGAACAAGTGGAAGGAATCCTGAAACTCTGCTTCCTAAAGAATCATTCCTTTCACTGGAGGCTGAAGCGTGAGCTGACTCATATAAATTCACTTAATTATTTCAACATTTCAAAGTCTTTAAGACAAAAGCTTTATGTATGACATCAAATTATACCACACTCAGAAATTCTATTTAGATGTGTTTAGACATCTGTATGTTTATCGTGGTCTGTTTTTTATTTTAAATGAAGCTACTTCACTTTCTGGGCTCATTTTAAAATGTTTTCTTCCTCTGCTTTAAAACCCATTGCATTGCTTTCTAAATTTTGGCATTATGTGCCTACACATAATCGGGCATAGACTGATGATCGCTTCATATCTGTACTGAAATCATCTTTCATGCCAATTTGTTAGGAATGGAAATATTCAGAAGCATAGACTTCATCAATAGATTGTGAAAGGCCAAGGCAAAAGTTTGTTCACCATTAAGCTTTCAGAATAGGAATGACAGGTATGGAAGATGGATTCTGACTATCTGTGCTTAAGTGAAAGTCACATCTCTTAAGAAAACAAAACCTAGAACTAACGACGTTCTACTTCAATTTTTGAAGCTTCTTTTCCCCCTCCACCCTAGAAGTCCCATACATCAGGAAGCACGCAAGATTGCACAATTTTCACAAAGCAGTCAGCAGAAGCCTCTCGGTTTCAAAGGCACAACTCACGTCCTTTAGGTTACAGCAGAACTATACAGAAAGTATTTCAATTTCATATGCTCTAAAAGTTACTTTCCCACAACTCACATACGGTAATGAAGGCTCAGAACTGAAGCTGAAACAAAGATATATATTACCTGCTGCAATGGCTTCTTCCTCAATCACGTCACAATCCACTGACACAGTAACAAAGCCATTTGCTGCTTCTCCTGTTCCCTTTCCTTCCCCATAACATCCCTAGCTCCTCCCAGATGTTTCTAGTTGCTTTTATGCAGGCAGTTTTTGGTCACTCCACTTCCAAAAAGTCTCACCAACCCCATATGTTATCTACATTAACTGGAAAGGGAATGTAATTGAGCAAGGCTCCTGTTTGCTGTCTAGGGAAGCTCTTTCATGCTCTCTCCTATGACTAAACAAGCAGACTAGCGCCTTCATTTAGAGTAATATTCAGTGGTTTGAGTAGTCTCCCAAGCTAAAGCTCACATTTCAGAAAGTCTACCATATATTTTTTTAGAGATGCTCAGCAATGCAGCAGTTACAAATCCAACTAATCCAGATGTGGAAGGTGAAGGCAATTTCATTGGCTACAACATAATCAAGAAGTTTGGAAGCCAGTATTTTTAAAGCAATCTGTTAAGAAGTCTCCAGCAGACAACCCTGGCTGATAAGCCCTGCTGATCTCTATATTCTTCATGCTGATTTATAAATTACTGTTAAATTACTGACCACATGCATCCAGAACTACGTGCCCCAGTACTACATTGGAAACCTATTTCATAAACCTCGTTCAGAATTATGATAATTCCAATCGAAGTTTATCACAGTGTTAAATCATTGTATTTATTGTATTCATTTCTTAAATCACATAAAATACAACACCTTGACCCAAGAATAACTGGAAAAATAAATTAGATTAACATGTCAACCTAAAATTTCACTGGTAGATTCCATGTGCAAGTCTTTGACAGCAAAGTGACTTGCATTTGCTCATTCACGCTCTCTCCTTCCTTTAAGTGTTTAAGACCAGCAAGTTTTACTCAAAGTAAATGAAACTTCTAGGTATTTGGCACATAAATCTGAGATACCAGCTTTAAAATTGCAGACACAGGTTGTAATGCTAAATGGAAGGAAGGCCTGACTGTTGTATTCTGGTGACCCTTGCACAACGCCTGCATTTAAGTAAATCTTTATATTCAAATTCACACCTTTTATTCTTACAAATTTGCAACTTCCATGTAGTCAGTTTACTCATCATAAGTGTTTCAGTAATGAAACAATAAAGCAGACTCCTTCGTCCCACAGGGAGCGTTCACTCTAACACAGACCAAAGGAGCTAAGTATGAAAGTGTAACTTTTCTGGAGCGTACACACTCAGAAGCCTTGCTGATGTCCACAATAACTGCATGTGGCTATTTAAAATGTATTATTTTTTTCACCAAGTGAATTTATATAGTATGTCTCTTTTTCTATATTAATGTGTGATAAATGTATTTTTAGCATGTGATAAACACTTGGGATTTTGTCTGACTGACTCTAAGCATCACAGAGGGCAGAGAAAATGGTCAGCGATTGAAAAAAAAAATCATACCAAATAAAAGCAGTAGCAGCAGTTCTGACTATCATGAGACAGCATCAGGCTTCTTGTGCAAACTGAAGATATGCTTTTTGCATGCAGCTCTGAATTACAGATGTTATCTTCCAGAGAAGTCTTGTTAGAGGAGACTTGTACTGTTAAAAACCTTTGAGGGTCCCATTCTTGGATAAGGATGAAAAATCCTTCCTTATCAGGCAATCCAACATGCTTCTGAGCACACTCGTGCTTGTAGTGGGGAGAGTTCTGGCTCTACGGTGTCGTGCATGGAGCAATACACAACATTATTTAAACACTGCACAGGGTTTGGGATATCTGGGACGTGGGCAAAGGTGAAACACAAACCTCTATTTCTCATACTCTAGTTCAGTGAGATTCAGAGAGTCCCTAGATCTTGCTGATGTGAAGAGAAGGTAAGAACTCCCACTAGGTCACAGGAAGGAGACCTACAGAAAACATAATCGAGCTACTCAAGTTCAAGTGCAGTTTAGCATGGGCCTCCATTAAACTATACAGTCAGAGCCCTTTGCCAAAAACAGAGTTAAAACTGAAGGGATTTTTCTACAGTTCTACTATTTACAATCATTTGTACATATGTACATATTTATATGTTTATTCATACCTGGACAATGTGACGTTAAAGGGATAATTTATAATTTACAAATTAAACATTTTAAGAATGTATAATTATATCATGAAAAAACCTTTTTTTTTATTGCTTGCCTTCCAGCCTTATGCTCATAATCACACTATTGCACACATCTCCATGTTACATGGAAGATCTACATTTATATATAAATATATATATATGAAAATAAGGATATTTTTATTTTAATGCTATGAGTAAAGTGCTCATTTTTTAACTACTGTTGATGAGAAAGGTTTAATCTGACAGTTTAATTAGAGGGACTTCAAGGGATACACACCTTGTCCATGCTTCTCCCTTTCATTTATAACTTGCAAAATGTCTTTATTTTACTGATGTCAACTCTGTCTTAACTAATAATTCTATTCATAATATGCATTTGTGACCTTGGCATCTATACTGTCACACAAAATACAAAACAGAATCACATTAAAAGCAAAGAAAAAGCAAGAAAACAAAACAGCAAATGAAAGCAGTGTTTCTCTTCATTGTTTTTAGCACATTTCCATATCTTAAGATACTCTTTTATTTGATTTTAGAAATATTTGTACAACTTTGTTAAACTCTGAACATATCTATTTTATGCACTATACTCAAGTACTGTACAAAACTGCAATAAATGACACTATACGACTACATATGTCTCTACTAGAAGACATCATCATAAAGGTGTATCTTTTTTTTAAAGGTCAACTAATAACTGCTAATGTATGTGTGAATCAAAACATTTTTGATTGGCCAAGTATACTAAAATCTAAATACAGTACACAATTATTAGTTATGCCATGATTTACCAGGCCTTTAGGGGCATAAAGAATCTTTGCAGAGGCTCAGATGAAAAACAATTTTACCGGTCAGTATTAAATGTTCATATAAAATTGCAAATGGCAGCTCCAATTTTTTTATACTTGTGTATATGAAATATAGTTGATACCTACTGATGATGCATGACCTTTTATTAAAAAAATAACATTGAAATCTTAGCAAAACCATTTCTAGTATACAAAGTTGTTGTAAAGTTATGTTAGCGAAATGTAAAGTTGCAATTTACAAAAGCAGCAGTAAATTTTATTATATGGACAACTTCCTGAACGTAAATCATGGTTCTTGTTTCCCTTGAAAATAATGCTTTTGTGGACAAATACAGGTAAATATTTTAATGGCAGGTTTGGGGATAACATTAAGCAAGGAAAAAGAGTGTATTATATTACTGATATACTTAACCCTGAAAAATTTCTGAGTGCTTTTCCAAATCTAACAATAATCCAATTAAGAATAAAATCAAAAAAGCAAAAAAATACAACTTTGCTGAACCAGATGACCTGGCTTAGCAACATCAAATAAATAAAACAGTGAAAACTATAGGAGTTTCACTAGCTGAAGTTGGTTGACATTGGAAATTTGATTAACATTTGCTTTTCCCTGAAATCAATTTGAAGAGTTTATTAACAACTTCAAACAGGACAGAAGTTTGAAACTTGTAGATTTTGCCATACAGTAGTCTTTACTACCTCTTCAGTCTAAGTAGTATTCAGAATGTTTGTGAACAGTAGAACTGTACGACCTCCGTACTCTGATATGTACATGGGTACTGCTATCGTATGAAACAATTACACCTTTTTAAAAAAATCACTTTTTTAAATGACAGTTTCTTTCATTAAAGTAGAATTAGTTACTTTATAGAAAAATATTTTAACTTTAAATTAAAAAAATACTGTTCCTAAATAATTACGTAGGATATCTTTCATTTCATTGTACGGAGAGAATATAATTCTGTATATTTGAACCCTAGTTTAACAGAACTCCCCTGGGTATAACTTTTAAAGAGCTGGCTATATTTGCCATGGGTGCTATCTGTTTACAGACCCATGAATTAACACTGTGTCCCTCCTTTGGAGATACACAGATAAGACATCTATATACACTCTGTACATAATGGTTCACAGATTAGCAGTTATTAGTCGTACTGTACATAGCAAACAACCTATCTGATTAGAATGATGCTTTAAGTCCTCGGTGCAATTCAGCTTTTAGGTTGATGGCGCAAAGCCAAGTAAGACAGGCTCCCTGTTTAAGTATGTAGCCCAATACACTAAATTAAAAGTACCAAATAAGACTGGAAACACTATTCTAGACATTCTGTCAATTTTGCTAACACTGTTGAATGTCTTCTTTGCCTCCTGTGGCTTCGCTTCTGGTTTTGCCTTGTTGGGTTCTGCAGTTGTAGCACTCTTGGAGATGGTTGGTAGCACTGAGTCCTTGGTAATATTTGGAGCATAGTTGGCAACAGCCACTGCATAGGCATTGTTTTTCTTAATGACAGACGCTTTTTCTTTTTTCTATTGGAAGACAGCATGAAGTTAAATATTTAGTGTGTATTTGCCAGAATAGACTTCATAAAACATTTCAAATGAAAAAGAAACAAATTAGTAGATGTGAGCATGTTTAAATAAATACCAGGAATACCATACTGACAAATCCCAATATAAAGACAGACACTTCCAATCTATCCAAAAAGAAGGTACAGGTAACATAAGAATGCTCTAAAATTATGGATTCTTGTACAATCAAATGCCCTACTGAAGTCACATGAAGAAGGGTCTGTTACTGTGATTTCACAGACAACTGGAAAAGAATTGGTCTTTTTCTAGCTGCTTTGGATCTGGCTCCTTACAAGAGAACTGGAAGACATTTAAAATGTCCTCTCTTGAGAGAACTAGGAGTGAATGGGCAGAATGCAAGAAAAAAAATTACCTGGCATTGTAATAGAATGAAAACAAGGCCATCTTTCGCACATAAATCTAGTATTTCTATTATGGAAACATCTTGTAATATACCACCCATAAATAAAGGAATTGCAGTAATGGTCTACATTTTTAAGAGATTCTGGAGAAATGTGTGTGTGTTTACATGTATATATACATAGACACACACACAGAGGTCACAAAGAGATTGCGATTGAGAGGAAGAAAGACTGCAGCCTGGTAGTTGGACAAGTAAACTGTTCTGCCCAAGCTATTTTTTTCAGAAACTGTTGTTTAAAAAATGTCACAAAGAGATTGCAATTAAGAGAAAGAAGGACTCCAGCCTAGTAGTTGGACAAATAAACTGGGAACTAGCGCAAGCTATTTTTCATAAATTATTGTTTAAAAAATGAAAATGGGATTAGAACCTAAAAAAATAACAGGAGATCATAAAAATGGGATGGAATTACAGAATTTAATGAAGTTCAGCAAAGGGAAATTTAAGCTCTGCACCTGGGGAGGAATAACCTCATGCACCTGTACAGGCTGGAACTAACAGACTGGAAAGCAGCTTTGCAGAAAACAGCCCAGGAGGTCCTGGTGGACACCAACTTGAACACAAGCCAGCAATGTACCCTTAGAGCAACAACGGCCAACAGCCCACTGGGCTGCACTGCAAAGAATGCTGTCAGAAGGCAGAGGGAGGTGGTTGTTCCCCTCCATGCAGCCCTGGTAAGACACATCCGGAGTGCTGGATCCAGCTGTGGGCTCCCCAATTGAAGAGAGACATGGATATAATGGAGTGAGTCCAGTGAAGGAGAAGAGAAGGCTCAGGTGAAGAGAAGGCTCAGGTGGGAATGTTATCAATGTGTTCAAATATCTGGTTGGAGAGACTAAAAAAGACCAGACCATTCTCAGTGATATCCAGTGGAAGGATAAGAGGAAATGGACACAAATTGAAATGCACAATATTCCACTTCAACATACCAAAAAACCCTGTTTTACTGTGAGTATGACTGAGCACTGCAAGAGGTTGCCCAGAGGGGTTGTGCAGCCTCTACGCTTGGAGATACTAAAAAACTGTCTGGGCATGACCCTGAGCAGCCATCCCTAGCTGACCCTGCTCGGAGTAGCAGAGTTAAATGTGACGATCTCCAGAGATCCCTTCCAACCTCAGCAATAATGGCAGTCCAATGGAGAAGCTATGTCTACAGATACAGGGATGTATAGGTACTAAGCACAGGCTTGAGTTTTGTAGACATAGTATAGGTACATAGATTAACTCTGCTATAAAACTGTAATGCTATAAATTGATTCACTGTTTTGTAGCAATCCCAAACCAAGGAACTTCTAGTAATCTACAGGAAAGAATGGAAGGATTTCAGTTTCTCAGGTACCAAGATTCTCCACATATAATTTAGAAGCAGGCAAATAAATATTAGATTCAGTCCATCTGTTCTACAAAATATAGAATTAGGCAGATGAAGAAATAATTAACTTTTGGCTCATATAAGAAATCATCATGCTGTATTGGTTTGGTTTGATTTTGAATCTAATGGAAGCAGCACAAGTGAGGGAATTCTTGTGGCATTTCTCATACATGTGCGTTCCAGTTTTTTACTTCCTCTGGGAGGCATCTACCCATTTTCCAATCTCGGTTTTGAACTAGGTCCAATTAGATATTTATTAGGGCCATCTAAAAATCTTGATAGGATCTTCATGGTTAGATGCTGTGCCCCAAATAACTTGTCACAGGAGATGGTATCATATAAAAAGAAAACCTGGGATAGGGTGGAGATTCAGCATTGTTCCTTATTGACTGGAGTAGGAAAAAGGGATGACAAAAAATGTAGCTTGTCTCTGCACCTATTTTCTTGTAACACAAATTTTATGTTGTCAGCACTCAGACAGGAATTTCCATATAATGTGAACACAGATGACTGTCACTGAAGAAACATATTTCACTTTATTTGGTGAAGAGTAAGCCTGGCTTTAGCTGCACAGATGCATTCGGCAAAACCAAGAGCAAATTACCGAATCAAGTTACAAGAGGAACACTCTAATTAATCCTTCCTTTCAGACACACCCACTATGTTTCTAAAAGGTATCTGTAATACCATTAATGAGACCTGCATTATAAAGATGAACCATATTTTTGTATGAGAAACTATGAATATGTTAAAAGTTTAGCTTTTTGTTAACTCAGTTTGAAGAAAATAGAGAACTGAACATGTGAATTGTATATAAATATTAAAATGGAATGTCTAACTTTGTTCTAGGGAAGGAATAAGTACCTAGCTGTTCAATAACTGCCACTCCTAAGATCATGAGAAAACACTGTTATACTAATTTAAAGGAACAGCCAAAGGATGATCATAGAATTTATAAGGACTCCTTACATTCTTACAATGCCAGGACATTGTGCCAATCTGAAAAGCTTTGCTCATGACATGTTGATAAACTTGTAGTGATTTGGTGCCTACTTCTAGCATGTGGAAACAGATCCTGAAGCTATTGATAGTTCATGCCCTTCCAGAAGCCACAGGTAATTATAAGCAATGTATTCATTTCCTTTAATTTTCCTTTGCCGTTAACTGAAAGTTTTGCTTCTTTACGCATTGTGCTTTATACATTCATAGTGCTGAGAAACAGTCAGTTAATTAACCTTTGCTTCATATCTACAATTATTATCTAGCAAGCAAACAATATTCTATCCTATTTTACAGAGAAACACAGAAAACAGAGCATTCTGCATCAGAATAAGTAATTTTCCATTGGTAGAACCAGGAACTGGGATGGAACAAAATTATATAATGTAGTAAGTCAATTAAAACAAGAAGCCAGCTTTAGCATTTGTTCTGTGTTACTAAAGCTATAAACAGTAAAGCTTGACACAAATTTAGGCATATCACCAGTTCATTTTGTTCACAAAATATGAAATTCTATCAAGTTAAAATTTATTCATGCTATCACAGCTACACTACTATAGATACCAGAAAATCAAGGCATGACTGTGGTTCTTTGCACTTAGAGCATCAATACATCATAGGTGAAGAAGTTCTCAGAATTTGCTACAACTGATATTTAAATTATTTAAAAATCAATTTCTACATATCACTAGGGATAAGTTTCAGAATACCAAAGAAGTTAAAAATCTCTAGATTTTGTTATTAACAGTTTTCACATATATAGGCATTTCTGAACCTCAGTTATCAGGAAAATTAATATACATTATATATTTCTGTAATATTTTTATTTTCTATAATCTAGATTAAATTTTCTGAATAATTAGATAAACAGTTGTATCTGAAGAGTCAAGAAACAATTCAGTTCCCAACAGAAACCAAAACCAACATGTCTGATAATTAAATCTAGATTATTGAGACAAAGTGATATTAGCTGCATCAGGGCAGATATATTCTTGTTCAGGACAGAAAACACATATACGTTCTTTTGATTTAAAGCATCATGTATTATCTTTCTTAATATAGCAAATTTTATCAAAACAATATATAACAGCTATTTTAGCACAATTGACTGGAAACAAGGCTATTTCCTTAGGACTTACCTTATCATTCACTACACTTTTTCCATCCCAGGCCCATCCTCGTTTTGTGAAATAATTTACAGTTGCAAATTCAATTAATGCAGAGAATACAAATGCATAACAAACAGCAATAAACCAATCCATAGCTGTTGCATATGCTACTTTGGGGAGTGAATTTCGAGCACTGATGCTCAGTGTTGTCATTGTTAACACAGTTGTTACTCCTGCAAGGGGACAAAAAACCAGAACATCAACAATTTTACTTGGAATTTGCATGTTAACAAAAATACAAACCAACAAGTATTTTGGTATGCTTGTGAAACACAATGGAAAATGTGCTTATCTGAATCAGTGACAAACTGCCAGAATCATATTAAAGGCTGCATCTGGAGTTTCCTTTGAAGTATTTTAGTTCAATTTTGTTGTCTAAGCTTCCTTCTTTTAATCCTCTGAAGATTTTGCTTACAGGAGATAGATAATATTTTCACTTTTTTTAGCTGTCGGAAAAGGTAAGGAACATTAAAAATTCCTTAATGGAATCATAATAGTTTGCAGCATTACAGCTGGCCTCACTGCAGCAGTTGCAGGTCTGCACTCATCTTTACTGACTGACAGCACCACACAGATTGACTTTTCTTATTAGAAATAATGATTTTTTATTTTGTTTTATTTTATTTTTGCCAGTAGCTGTCTCACTAACCATCCAGTGACACAGTTGATGACATAAACAGGTTAAGTTTTCAGGTAACATGGATTCTTTTTCTTGTACAGCATACTGATTTGAAATGCCAAAGGATTATAATTTTATTATGCATCAGAAAACAAGACTTGATGATTCTGGAAGATTGTTCTTTCACTGTGGCAGTTATTAAAAGCATTTTACAGTACTTTGTACATAATGAAGACCCAGTAGGAAGCCAGGAAAAAAATCAGAAAAGAAAGAAAAAATCAGGAAAAAAAAAAAAAGATATATGGGAAGAAAGGAAGAGAATCACACTCCAGACTAACTAAACCATTCCCTTTGTTGCACGCCGTTAAATAATCTCCAGAATGAAAAGCAACACAAAGTGATATACTTAGCAGAGATTAACAAACCCGCACTCCATTATGACAGGCAAAGGAGGTGCCATGGCAGAAGTATTAGTAACAACACATCTCAGCTTCGACATACAAACTCATAGAATTGTTGTAAGAGGATTCCCAAGAGAAAGTAGAGTCTATCTCCCTAAGCCAGATCCTCTGCTGTCAACAGTCTGTCACCTGTTCCACAGGATCGACCTATCTCAAATTTCCTTTCTGCTACAAGGGATTCATTTTTAACGATTCCGTGAGAGGGAAGACGAGGCAGCAATTACACCCGCTCAGACCTCTTCAGGATTTGCAGTTTCTCTCCCTCCTGTAAAGAATCTCCATCTCTGAGGGTGGCACAAAGGGTGATGGAGCAAATCTAAGTGGACTCAGCCTCAGCACTGCTTTCTCTTGGTGCACTTGTAAAGGCCTGTGCAGCAGGGAAAACAAGGTACAGAAACATCCTGCTGAGTCACACAGTGTCCTTAGCAAAGGTAATTCTCTAATTGCTATTTTTCAGCCTCCATGAACTGAAGAAGCAGATTTGGTCTGGAATCAGCCGTGACACTGTTGGGATCTATTAGCCTATACAATGAAAATAAAGTAGCTATCATACTATATTGTATGAAAATGTGTAGACATATTTTTCAAAGAGCACTCGTAACATTCTTCTAACATTTACACAACATATGGCTTAATTATTTTCAGCACCTTAGGGAAAAGGCAGTCTATCTTACCTTCAAAATTATCATATGCATATTTTAACACCAGTCCTAAGCTGCAGATAAATCATTTTAATTATACAGAAGTATCAGTAAAGTGATTGTTTCTCAGAGATAAGGTGACCTTACCTACACGTAAATATATACAGTTGCTAAGGTACTTGTTCTGCTTAAGTCCTACCCTTTAGAATAAACTAATCTTCTGGAAGCCCCGTTGGTTTCCTCAGAAATGTAATTTCAGAAATGTAATGTAAGGTTAATTGCTGAACTTTTCTTGTCTCATTTAAAACATAATGAATTTACATCTTGTACATTGCTACCAGTTGACAACTTCTCTAAAAAGTTCATCAAGCCACACCACTTTGTGACCTAAATGCTAATGAAACAGCACATCGTCAAACAATTGCCAACACACTTTTCTTTATTCCTTCACTCTGTAAATTTAATGATGTTCAAGCTACCAATCATTCAACATGAATTGAGTGGGAAAAAATTGGAAAAAAGAAAATTTAATCTGTGATACCTGTCAGTTTAGGATTCTCTAGTATTTTATACTGGCTATTCTCCAGTTAAAAGACAGATGATTTTGCACATTATAGTTAACCTGGAAAATCAGTATTGTGAAGTCACTATTATTATAATTATTATTATAATTATATTATT
>NW_009719491.1:228-828 GCF_000703405.1 Apaloderma vittatum | reverse complement strand
AAACGGGGAGGCGGGAAAAGGAGGGGAAATGAGGGGGAAACTGGGTTTTGGGGGGGGAACCAGGTGGAAACTGGGTTTCTTTGGTAAAATGACGTGGAACAACGTCGAAATTTTTGGGAGGAACTGGCACGGAAATAAATTTTCCTGTTTGGAAACAAGGTAGAAATTGGGGGATTTGTTTTGAAACGAGGCAGAAATTGGCTTGGTAGTTGCAAATGAGGCAGAAATCGGCTTTTTGGGGCGGGAATGAGGTGGAAACCAGTTTGGGGTGAACAAGGTAGAAAACGGACGTGGAAAATGTTATTTTGGGGCAAAACAACGTGGAAATTGGCTTTTTGGGGGGAACAAGGTGGGAAACTGACGTGGAAAGCATTATTTTAGGGGGAAACAACGTGGAAATTGACTTTTTGGGGGGAACAAGGGGGAAAAGCGATGAAGAAATTGGGTTTTTGCGGGGAGACAATGGGAAAATTGGCTTTTGGCGGGGGATAAGGTAGAAAACCGACGTGGAAAACATTATTTTGGGGAGGAAACAACATGGAAACTGGCTTTTTGGGGGGAACAAGGTGGAAAACGGACATGGAAAACATTTTGAGGGGG
>NW_009719491.1:0-207 GCF_000703405.1 Apaloderma vittatum | reverse complement strand
GAAAGCATTTTGAGGGGGAAAACAATGCGGAGACTGGTGGTTTTGGGGGGGAACAAGGTGGAAAAGCGATGCAGAAATAGTATTTTTGGGGTGGAAAACACTGTGGAAATGAGCTTTTTCAGGGGACAAACCGTGATTTTGCTGCTTTTTTTCCTTTTTCCTCCCCCCCGGCAGGATTTCGAGGCGGACGAGGAGGCGGTGGAGCTG
>NW_009719490.1:0-313 GCF_000703405.1 Apaloderma vittatum | reverse complement strand
GAGGGGGGTTTGGGGCTGCCCTGGTGGATTTGGGGGTGCCCTGATGGATTTGGGGGTTCCCCCCCCAGCTGCTGATGTTTTTTGGGGTGTCTGTGTCTCTCCAGAAGGGATTTTTGGGTTGTTTTTGGGGTTTTTTTTCAGCATTTCTGCATTCTAGGAGCCCTTATTTGGGGTGTTGGTGTTTGAGGGGGGTTTGGGGGTGCCGGCAGGGATTTGGGGTCCCCCCTGACGCCCGCCCTGCCCCCGCAGGTGGCGGTGTTTTTCGGGGGGCTCTCCATCAAGAAGGACGAGGAGGTGCTGAAGAAGAACTGCC
>NW_009719489.1:0-2398 GCF_000703405.1 Apaloderma vittatum | reverse complement strand
GCGGCCGTGACCCCATTTGCTTCCCTCCCCACGCAGATCCGGGTCAGCAGCAACCAGATGATCCGAGTCACGCAGGTGGACAGCGAGGAGGAGCTGGAGAAGTTCAGCCTGTGGGATGTTTTATCCTTCCTGAAGGAGAAGCTGAACGACACCAGCATCAATGTGGATCTCTACAGCAACAAAACCTGCCTGAAGGTCGAGGTGCTGGAGGCCAACACCACGTACTGCGTCATCCTCTTCCGGCGTACGTCTCCTCCCTGGTGGGGGCTCTGGGGGTGGGTCTGGCAGCATGAGGGCTCGAGGTGGGGCAACAAGGACGTGGCCAGGAGAGATTGTGGTCTGAAGGCTGGGAGGTCGGAAGTGTGTCTGTGTCCCTGGGGTAGGAAGTGGGGGAATTCGGGGCGCTTGCCGGAGGTTCGCCTGGGATGCTGGAGCCCAAGCCGGAGGGCACTGTGCCAGGATTCCTCTTGCTATGGACTCGCTCACTTTCCAGGCTTTGACCCTAAGCTGTTCCTGGTTTTCTTCCTGGGCTTGATGTTGTTCTTCTGTGGGGATATGCTGAGCAGGTGAGTCACCTCATTTTTGCCCGTGAGCTGGGGACAAGGAGGGCTGGGTGGGGTGGCTGGGCTTGCAGGCTCCTGAGGGTTGCTCCCAGCGGGTGTTTTTGTGCAGAGGTGTTTGTGAGCTGTAAAACTCCCTGTGCCTGTGTGTGGTCTCCACAGGAGCCAACTCTTCTACTACTCAGCTGGGATTAGTTTTGGCGTGCTGGCCTCGCTGCTCATCGTTGTCTACATGATGTCCAGGGTCATGCCCAAGGTGAGTGTCAGGCTTTGCTTGGAGCAAGGCTCAGCAGCTGGGAGGAAGTAGGAGTAGCTACAGCTGCCCCTGCCTGCCCTGAGTTCCCTTTCTCCTCTCTAGAGAAGTCCCGTTTACTTCCTGCTGGTAGGAGGTTGGTCCTTTTCCCTGTACCTGCTTCAGCTGACCTTCAAGAACCTGCAGCAGATCTGCAGGTGCTACTGGCAGTACCTCCTAGGTAGGTGTGAGTTTTTTGGACCTGCTGGTTTATCAGTCTTCTCCTGGAGCTGCTGGTGGAAAAAGCTGAGGCTTCCTGCCCACCTTGTTGCTGCAGCCGCCACTCTCGTGCCCCTGCGAGAGGAGGGCTCCAGGCTCAGGCCGAGCTGCAGCCCTGGCGGAGGTTCGGTCGTCTCCCTGCTGAGCCCGATCCCTCCGCTTTCCCGCAGGCTACCTGCTGCTCGTGGGCTTCCTGAGCTTCAGCGTGTGCTACAGGTACGGCCCGCTGGAGAACGAGCGCAGCATCAACATCCTCTCCTGGGCGCTGCAGCTCCTGGGCCTCCTGCTGATGTACTCGGGCATCCAGATCCATCCCGTCGCCTTGGCCTTGGTGGTCATCGCCATCTGCACCAAGAACGTGGACTACCCCCTACAGTGGGCCTTTGCCGCCTACAGGTGAGCGCCGCGAGCGCCTCGGCTCGCTCCTGACGTGGAGCCGCTGTCAGGCCCGGATGAGCTGCTGGATGGAGTCTGTGTTGTAGAAATGAGGATGTTTTCGCTGGGGTTTGGGGCTGGGGCTTGTGTGCATTGAGGGGGTTGTGTCCCTTTTTCCCTGGGGCTGGTGTGGGACCGTGCGCTGCTCCTCCTCATGACTGGGAGCCTCCCTCGGGAGCGAGGAGTGGAGGGCAGGGGGCACGAGACAGGCAGGAACCGGTGCTGCCTCCCGGACAGGAAAGTGCAGAGCACCAGGCTTGGGCCGAGCCCCCCTCGCCTGCTGACGGAGGAGGAGTACCGGGTCCAGGGCGAGGTGGAGACGCGCAAAGCCCTTGAGGAGCTTCGAAGTTACTGCAAAAGCCCAGAGTTCTCCGCCTGGACTGTGGTTTCCCGCATCCAGTCTCCCAAAAGGTAATGTCGCCTGGCAGCGTGCTCGAGGTGGCCAACCTGTGTCTCCTTGTGCTTCTGAATGCCTGGGTTGCTCTGTGCCCTCACCCCTGTCTTCAGAGATAGGGAGGCGGAGGCACAGAGGGCCTGTGGGGTGTGGAAGCAGGATGGGACAGATAACGCTTGGTCCCAGTCCTGAAATGTTTTACCCCAGCTCCTCGCATGCCAGGGGCTCCCAGGAGGCCACCAGGCGTGGGTGCACAACGTGCTGCTTCGGCTTCTTCCCAGGTTTGCTGACTTTGTGTGTGGTGCCTGTCACGTCACCCCTGAGGAGGTCTGTGTCCACGACAGGGAGTACAGCCTGAGCAGCAGCATCTTCCTCGATAACGAGCTTTTTGAGGAGGAGGATGAGGATGATGATGACGCCTTAGAGGCAAATCACACAAGTTACTCCCTGAACCACAACCACCTGGACTCTGACTGAGGGCAGCCCCCACGGGGGCGA
>NW_009719488.1:0-222 GCF_000703405.1 Apaloderma vittatum | reverse complement strand
CCCTGTGATGTGGTGGCCATAAAAATGAAATGGCAAAAAAAAATCATGAGAAAATTCCGAAAATTAGGGAAAACACTAAAAGTGAATGGGATGACAACAAGTGCAGGGATATGGACCAAAGCTTGTTAAAATACCCCTTAAAAGCCTTCTGAAATCATGGATGAAAGCGGAAAATATACCCTGTGATGAGGTTGCCATAAAAAATGAAATGGCAAAAAAAAT
>NW_009719487.1:377-927 GCF_000703405.1 Apaloderma vittatum | reverse complement strand
AGAAGGGAAGTGTAGTTACAAAATGAGGTCTGCAGGATTCTTTCAGAACGAGCATCATTCAGGATGACTAACAATGGAATGAGCTCTATTTTTAGCAAGACAGGGACACGGTGTGTGCCAGTGGGGGGGTTATGTCCCCTGGCCCTTTCCACCACCATTCCAACCACGCTGGGTTTACGCTATGTTGGCTGGCACAAGCACAGCGGGGAGGTGGTAACGGTGCTGCTGAACACAGCCAGTGCTGGGGGAGCCTCATGCCGGGGCCCTGCCATCCTGAAGGGTTAGGGCTCACCGACCCTGGTCTGAGGGACAGGGAAGGTTTAAACATCTCTTCCTCCTCAAGGGCTGAGTGCTGGTGGGACATCTCAACCTGCCCACTGAGCACGAAGCTGCTGCTCTTCACCTGGGGAGGCAAAAAAGTTCCCAGCAGAGCTTGAGTTCACTACGGTGACCTCGAGGGACGGTGCCTGAAGGCAGGGCCCGCTCCTCCCAGCCAGGGGGTCTGGGCATGGGGATGTTTCGGCAGGAGCTGAGCGGCTCCAGGCCTGCC
>NW_009719487.1:0-340 GCF_000703405.1 Apaloderma vittatum | reverse complement strand
GCTTGACGAGCAGCTACCGATTAGTCACGCACCACGCCGAGATTATTTCCCTGGGCTCTGAAAAGGCGCTGGGAGGCCCCGTGGGGGCACACCCAGCACAGCTACGGCCTTGGCTCTGCTGCTGGGTGCCCTGCAGCACGCCCCACGAAACCTTGGCCCTGGTCACTGCTGAGTCATGAAAATAAAGCATTGGCAGCTCCGGTGACCTCCGTCTGGCAAAAGGTGCTGGTGTTTAACTGGCAGGTAATGCTGGTGCAGTGAGATCCCCAAACGCCAAGGTTTTCTCTAGGGTTAGTGGTGGCTTTTTATTTTTTTTATTATTATTTTTTTTATTATTCTT
>NW_009719486.1:293-515 GCF_000703405.1 Apaloderma vittatum | reverse complement strand
CTGACACAGAAGGACTAACTTAAGAATCTGAATTAAAACACACAAAATATCCTTTATTGAATCACAAAATTCTAACTGCCTCATTTTGTGAGCAGAGGCTGAAAACGGCAAAAGTTTCAGAGTACTTAAAGTACAGGCTCTGAGATAGGCAAAACAAATATGCTTGAGTGAATTCTGCTTCGTTCGTGGTACAGATTTCAAAGGCAGCCAATTCTCTTTTGC
>NW_009719486.1:0-272 GCF_000703405.1 Apaloderma vittatum | reverse complement strand
TATCATTTGACGGCAAGCCTCAGAGCAAGTCACCTAGAGATCTGAGCTAGACCACCCCAAATACGCTTGTGTGAATTCCATCGTTCTTATAGGCTTGGTTCGTGGTACAGATTTCAAAGGCAGACAATTCTCTTTAGCTCTCAGAGAGAATGTTGAAGTAAGGCCATATCATTTGAGAGGCAGCCCCAGAGAAGTCAGCTAAAGGTCTAAGCTAGAGGCTACAAGCTTCACTCGTAGAGCAAGACTATTCTTTTTAGTCTTGGCCACAAACG
>NW_009719485.1:0-619 GCF_000703405.1 Apaloderma vittatum | reverse complement strand
GGTGCAAATCGCAGGAGCAGCAAATTGGGGGAAAAGGGGCAGTCGCAGAACCGCTGGGGCGGAGGGTTTGGGGGGACTGCAGGGTGGCCCTCACCATGAAATGTCTTTCCTCCAGGGAAAAAGCGAGCTAGGAAAGTAGAAAATAAGGAGTTTTGGTGTTTGGTGGGTTTTTCTTGCAGTAACCCTGCGCCCATTGCCCTGCAGCTCTTGCACAGCAATGACTCCAGCACTGGTCCCAGCTTGCTCATGCGGAGCTCTCAGACATGTCTCCCACCCTGATAAAGCGCTGGGTGCAGGGCATCAGGCTTAAAAAAATCCAAGAGAGGGGAGAAGTGGCTGGAAACAAGAGGTTTTTCTGCGTGACAAGGCTTAATGCCACAGATCTCCCCAGCTCCTTGTGTAAACACGCTTACTCCACTTCATTTCCCACAGGATCGGCACCATCTTAAAATAGACCTAGCTTAAAATAACACCTTGCTTAACCCCAGGCAGATGTGTGGGTTTTCTTTTCCGGCAATAAGGTGGTTTTTGGTTTCCAGAGGGAACCCATTCAACTAGAAAAAGGGACAAGGGGGAGAGGGGGTGATGGCATCTGAGCTAAAAAGCTGCAGCCCTCAGT
>NW_009719484.1:0-251 GCF_000703405.1 Apaloderma vittatum | reverse complement strand
ACCCGACGCCACGAGGAGCCGATTGCTGCTCTCACGCACACGGCGCCCAACCCCGCGGGGTCTCGCTCCTCTCTTTTGCTCCCAGTTTAGCTCCGTGTTAGGACGGAGCCAGCGTGACCCAAAAACCCCACCCCTGTGTTGGGGTGTTCCTCTGGGAGAGCAATTACTGAGGGCAAAGCGCCGCTCCCAGGGCGATGCCGCAGACCCGAAGCCGTCAGCCACAGGGCTCTTCGAACGAGCAGCGCAGTGGG
>NW_009719483.1:0-28026 GCF_000703405.1 Apaloderma vittatum | reverse complement strand
CCCTAACATTCTGTGATTCTGTGATTCATCTCTTGGAAAAAATGCAGATATTTTCTTCAAGTGTGTTTCAGGTGTTCCAGCCCCATGAGACTTTTCTTCTGCTGTTCCCCAAAGTTTTGTCATCCTACCATGTGCCAGTTGCTCCTACATTTGTGTTTATGTATTTCATGGCCTGTCAGAGCAAAGAAGCTTAACTACTGAAATAAAAAGGGATTGAAATCCCTGCAGCATGTCAGGGATACAGAGAGCTACAAATGTGCTGTTTTATAGTCCTTTCCTTCCTTTTTTCCTAACCTGGCACCATGTTTCTTGCACTATCAGTCTAGTAATTGCCTATAGTGAAGAAAATGAAAACTTTCCCCTATGCACTGACATGTCAGATCTGAATGTTCAAGGAAAATACACTGAGGCCAGCTGAAACTCTGGTTGCAGAGAAAAAAAAGATTGTTTAAATCCTTTTCTTTGATACTTCTTTTTACAAGTACCTGTTGCATTTATTAAATTAATGCCAAAAGGCTTTACTGCATCAGCAGGTAATAAAGTGGAGGGACTGGATAAGCTAAGGGTAGATTCTGTGTCGCAGTTTTTATGAGTGCTTCTGCATGTGTGTGTATCTGTATCTGGTATTTGGTGAAGAAGTAATGCTGGACTGAACTTCTTTGATTGGATTACATTGTGTCTTGCCCTTTCCATCATTATTATATTATTAGCTGATGTTTATTTTCATAACCGTGCTTTTACTACATCTGTAAAAAAACCAAGACCCTGCTTTGAAGCTCAGGATTATGTTGTGCTGGGAATATTACTTACAGAGTAGCAAGGGAGGGAGCGGGCTGAGCATGGGAATTTTAAGGCTGAGTAGAACAAAAAATATAGATATTCTGAAGCCCTGGTCCCGTGACCTTTAATAACATAGCTTTGCTTCTCTTCCACTCCATGAGCAGCACCGCTGATTTACTTGCATGAATAAGACTTAAAGGATCAAAACTTGAACTTGACACTGGTGGAGATGTTGGCATCGTTCGGTTCAGTCTACTGTAAGAACTAATTTTGCTCCGTCTCAGAAAAGAAGAATTAGAAGAGTAAACTCCCTACATAGTCACTGGAGAGAGGTAAGTACTTCCAGGGGGGCCAGTTCAGCAGTGTCAGTCAAATGGATAAAGCAGGCAGCATAGATAAAGTGTTTTTGAAATATAACTGTACTGTGTGGTTCTTGGAAAGCTAGACAGAGAGTTGGATGCATGTTAAGATTAGTCAAAGAAAGATAAACTTGTGGTGGAGTTCTTGCTACTTTCATTAGGAATGTTAATAGCCCAAATCAAACAGTGTAGAGTACTCCAAATACCAGAGCAATGAAAGAGTTTACAGCAATGATATCAACATTTGGAGTATCCATATTTTTTCAAGGCCTGCTCACTTCCCATGACTTTCAAAATACTTGTGTGTTGCCAAATATAATTCAGGGTGCAGATATGCTGTAGGCCGGATTTTAATTGGAGTGCCTGTGTTTAATTCCTTTATCAATGTTACCCCATGAATCCAAAACAGAACTGAACCAAATAATATTGGTTTCTGTTATAAGAGGCCTATTTTTCCTTTCCAGGTTAGTGTGCTCAGCAAGGACACCGAGGAGTGAGCCGGCAGAGAAAAATTCTCCCTTTAAGAAAGAATAAAGTGATTTTCTAAGGTAAACTTAGATGTGTAGGTAACCCCTATTAAAATTCTGTCTTCTCTGGGCAAATATAAGTATGTTTGTTCTCAAAGTCTAACAGCCTTGTCTTTTATACTCCTGAATGCAGCTTTCACACCAGAGATAGCGGCATGAGATAAAGCATCACCTCCTTAAACTAGAAGATGAAGTTTTGATCACACCTTTCTTGCATATGGAAGTGATCAAGAGCCAGGCTGCCAGGCTGTGATAACACTAAAGCAGCAGGCAGAGAGAAAATCTGGGCATCTGTGTCCATCCAGCTCACACCAGCCTACCTCTTGCTGCACACAGACTCTTGGTTAAGCCAGCCTTGTCACTTACTCTTCTCCTTTTGAACCATGAGGAACACCCTGTTTCTACAATTTGTAGGGCTAATGCATGTAAGCAACTGAACAGAGGCATGTTGGAAAGCTGGAAGTGTATTTCTAAAACCTCTCTGGTTAGATTCTCTATGTTAGTACCCTGGCAACCCTGTTCAACTTATTGCTTGTGTGCAGTCATTTTGGACTAGTCACTTGTTTTACGGGACAGCACAGTAATATGCTGAGCTCCCTGTGGTCTCCATGGTGCTAAAGAAAATGAAAGCAAATCAGTTGTAATATTGCTATGTGCCCACAACATAATCAAAGCTGTATCCTGAAGAAGATTTGCCATCTTGGGTAAACCTTGGCTGTCCTGGGCATCCATCACTCCAAAAGCAAACCTTTGGCCTCTTTATATTTTCACAATTGAATATATGTTATCACAAAGAAGAAGGAATGTGGGAAAGAAAAAAAAAAGGTTTAAATAAGCATCTCTACTGTGGGAACATGGTGGGAGAAGAACAGTGAGGGCAGCAGCTCTCCATCACAGCAGAGTGAAAGTCTGTGCAAGGTTCTGTTGTGTACATGTTCATCTTGTTTAGAAAGGCACTGTCGTCTGAGCACCTGCCTGGCTTACCCTAAAGGAAACAGACAACAGATAGGTCTATCTTAGAGATACTAAAATTGTCCATAGTTTGTGCTTTCTAGGTCCAATGTCAACAGAAGACCAGTCCAAGAAAATGCACCTTCTAGTTTGGTAAGTTTGGGTCCTGGCTGTTTGCTGGTGGGAGTGTACAAATACTACATATCCTATCTAACTTAAGACACCTGTGGGAAATGGAAGTATCATAGGAATGATTACAGAATAGGAGGTTCTCACTGAAAAAGAAAAAAAAAAAGAATGCAAGAAAGAAAAGATTCAGTTTTGCTGCTTTGCCATAGTGGTCCTACAAGTCCTTTAATAAATGCTGAAATGCCAAAATAAACAAACAAAGAAACCCATAAGAAACTAGATTAAAATACCTTATATGCTAAAAAAGTTTGGTCCAATTGCTTTTGAGATAATTAGGAATTAGCTTTACAGAGTTTTATACTGAATGCCTAAGGACATTCTTGTTTTAAGAAATGAGCTGCCTTGCTGAACATATTTGAAGAGTTTGGGGTAAAGTAAAGGACATTTAATTTACAGAGTTGTTGGCTAATGTGTCAACATCCGTCGAGTTACAGTGGTCACAGCCCTGGGCAAATCACAGATTAAAAGATACCGTCGATGTCAGCAAGAACAGCAGTGGGCTCTCAGTTAGCTCAGATATACACATATTTACCATCCTCTTAACTTTTGTGGTTTTTTTTCTAATACTTTAAATGTTATAAATTAAATTGGGACAATATGAGAAGCTGATCAAGGTTTCTTGGTAAGTGTTTGTGAGACGTACAGGACATTACTGCCCAGATACCAGATACATGCACATGGAGCAGGAAGAGTCAAAGCCCAAGTCATGTGGGGCAAAGGGAATGGAGCAAGAGATACGTCACTCCTGGAAGAAGATCTTGTGACCCCAGATAAATAGAAAGGATAAATAAATATCTAACCAGCTAACATGGTCCTATCAGTCCGCTTCAGTAAGGAGGAGGTGCAGTGACACTGCCAGGCAACATTGGAATTTGTGAGAAAGTGAGAAGTTGGACAAGATAGGAAGGGAAGACATGAACTTGGGAAGAAGGTGTAGAATAGAGAATGAAGAAGTATTGTATTAGACTTGCATCACCAATTAATTTATCCAAATGTTTTGTGGGTAGCATGTCAGCCTTATTTTATTTTTGAAGGTGCCTTTAAGGCCTTAGGAAGAAGACTGCAGAAGAACTGAGCAATCCATTTGCTCCCATAGACTAAAGATAAATGGAAGAGCTCTCTGTTGTTCCATCAAGTTCCCAGTCATTAAACATCCTTTTTATTTCCCCTTATCCTCTTCCTGTAAAGCCAAAAGCATAAAGTTGACTCAACACGAACTTTTGCAGGCTCACCCTCCGCCCCTCCCCTGCAAGGAGCACATAGAAATCTGTGTTCTGCAAAGCCAGAAATATAGTTAAAACTTGGAAACCCTCTCAAGCAAAGTAATTTGTAATTTTTGATAGCAAAACTTTCCCTCCTGTGAATTAATAGCTGCCTCAAGTGCTAGTCAGGGTGAGTCTGCCAGGACTGTGGCATGAGCAGTAAGTAAAAAGCATCCAGCTGTGAGCAAACGTGTAAGCAATGGACCGTGCAAATCTCAGTGAAGCAGTTCTCCTTTTGGCATTCATGTATCTATCCCTAATGCATGTGATCTTGAAACCCCATCAGAACTAAGTAAAAAACTGATCTCTCTGCATTTGCTGTCCTGGAATTTCCCAGCCCCCCTTGCTTTTGATATATCAACTCAGTTTCTTGCAGAATCAAAGGAAAAATACACTTTTAAGCTCAATACAAAATTTGGCACACAGATGAGAGAAGGAAAAAGGCACTTATTGTTACTACTTAGTTACTTCACACGCACATCACTACTGTGATTACAGGGGCCACACCTAGGTCCCCAGATAATTTTTTAGAAAGAGAACCACAAAGACTGTCTTGACATTTCAGGTGATTCTATAACTACAGAAGATTGACACAATTCATTTATTTACATGACCTAATAGTCCTTTCTGCAAATTTATCTGATGTTAAAATGCTAACATTAGAATGAGCTCCATAGATTTTAATGTGCTTTTAAATTTCTATGCTTATCTGATGATTAACTGGATATCTTTACTTCACAATATGGAATAAAATTTACCCAGGAAATAATTTACAGAAGGGATAAAGTCTTCATGTGAATTTTGAGTATAGTTTGGCTGCCATTCAAAAATGCAGAATTCTGATGGCTCAGTTCATTTCAGTGGGAGTCTTGTTCTCAGTCTAAACTTTGTCATCAGTGGCAGCCAGCAGAGCAATAGCTAACTTGGCTTTTGATAGATAGAGCTTCTTGCTAGCCAGATGGCTTAATAAACAATTTTGAAAGCCTTTTTTTATCCACTGTTACATTGACAAAAAATGTACGATCATTGAAACTGAAAGTCTGAATTTGAAAAGAATCTTACATCCTTCTGTCTGTATTTATATAATGGATTTACAACAGCGTGTTTTCATTTAGATTCCTTTTATTTTCTTTGATTCTAAATACATCATGTATAAATGACAATTTTTGGGAAGACTGAGTAACTGTTGGGTTTTTTCTCTTTGTCACAAATGCAAATGTGTATCAGTAGGGTTACAAGTTGATGACCTCTCTTGAAGTTTGGATTCTGTCTTGAGTTCTAACACTTAATAACCAACACAGAGAGAAGTAACTAAAGAAATGTTACTTGTTCCCACCAGAGTCAAAATAGCCAAGCTGATATTAGGAGAATCTAGACTGAAGGTCAATGGATAGTGGCAGTATCAACCTGAAACGCACAGTCTGATGCTGTAGAGCTGAAAGATAAACAGATATATTCCATTTCTCTTGAGAAATGCATTTAACGTGCTCAAGTCAAATTGGACTTTAATAAATACTTACATTTAAAAGGGAATTAAGTTTCTTTGCTGACCTAAATGAAGTAGTTTTAAAAATAAAAATAAAAAAATAACTTTCTAGTCATACTTTTTCGTCTGTAATTAAAATCCTAAAATAAATAAAAATGTAAAGTAAAAACAGGGAGAACAGGTGAAATGGCAACATTCAGAACAAGAAATTGATACTTATTTCCTATTTCTCTTTTCAAGTTTTTAAAAAACTTGAGCCAATCTTTCAGTATGACAGGATGGTGAAGTTGAAGGACAAGATTGACAAGAAAATACTATCAAAGATCAGACTGAGAAAGTCTTTAACCTTTAAGTAGTTTAGACACTTCCCCTGCCATTATGGTATTGCCGTAAAGAAACTGACGGCTTCCCTCACTTTTTAATTTCTTTAAATGTTGGGATTTTTACACGTAGGACAACATCAGCTTGATCATACAAAGTGTTTACAGTCAGGAATGTTTGCAAGGAGAGAAGATAACTTTGTCAGATTACTTTTCATTGCATTTTTTCTGCTGATCTACTAGAGACTACTAGGTTCACTGCTGAAAGATTTGGGGTAAAATCATGGCCAACGGGAATTTTGCCATCAACTTCAAAAGAGTAAGATTTCATCCTAGATCTTATTTGTCTAGCAGGAAAGTGCTTATTTTTCTATTCTTTATTTGTGCACGAACTGTCAGCGTTGCATGAAACAAACCATCCTGATTTCCAGAGGGCCTTTCAAAAGCCGGGCGATTGCCAAAATTACAAATCCAATTTGTTCGCAGATTGACCAGCGTGTGATCATTCCAATTATATCTGGCACTTGTCAAGTGGAAGAATCAAACCTCCCTCTCTTTGGATCACTTATAAACACTTCAGAAAATAAACTCCCAATATAATTAGCGGCTGAAATGCCTGGCAGGTTGCCCTTAAAAAATACCCATCCGAAGAAAACATCCCCCCTTGATTCTTCCTAAGCGTGTTCTTCAGTAAACTACTCGGACCATGTCCCCTGCACCTGCGCTCATTAGTGTAATCCTCCTGACTGCCTGTGGGTACCCCCCAAAAATAGTTTTCCCACAAGTGAAGTCCAGCAACTGTTTTACACAAGAGCTGGACAATGTGGCAAAATCATTCTCCCCCCCAGCCCCGCCAAATCGCACCCTGCACAAGCTGCTGCTTAAACCCATCTGAAAGCTGAATCACTGGTGCCCTTATCCTTCAATAACACTGTTACTGATACATGGTGAAGTTTTCTTCTAGTGTATCAGTGAAAATGCATGACCCTGTCTGAAACCCAGTGTAAGAGCTACCTTTTCTAGCAAGTATCTGCCTTACCTCTTAAAAAATGCCTTTTCTTCTGCCTTGTGCATAATCCTGCCAATAGGCAAAGGAAAACTCATTGAGCAGGCTAATCATTTTTGCTGCTATTGTGAAACACAAAAGCTCTTCCTCTTTATGTTTTCTTTTTTCTTCCCAGTGATTGTCCTGAGAACAGTTTCAAAATACTCAGAAGCTGAGAAACAGAAAAATACTCTGTTGAAGAAGGAAAGCAGGGTAGCAAGTAAATGCATCCTGAAATCTAAGCTCAGGCAGCAAAAACACATTTTTAAGAGCAGCTTGGCAAGAAAGAAAACATGCCTTTGGATTTTTTAAAGTCAGATTATACTTTGTCATGAGAACACTGGGGATCTTCCACTGCTTAATCTTTAGAAGACACTACTTCTGCAGCTAATTCATAGTCCCGTGATGCTGTCACTTCCGTTCTGTGCTGTTAACTGTCACCCTATTTCTATAAATTCAGGAATCAACACTGTCCAGATCCTTCTCTGCTTGTAATGCTTCTCAGTGTTCTGCTTTTTTAGAAAAGTTTATAACTACCCATTTCATGTCGGAAGACCTTGAATTAAAATGTTAAATCAGCCCCATCTCATGACAAACCTGTGTTTAAAAAAAAGGCCATTTTCAGCTACATACATACTCACTCAAAGCAACACTTCGCTTTCTCCTTATTAAGTATTTCCGTCCTGATGATCACTTTCCATTTTCCTCATCTTCTCCATCTCAGTTCAGTTCTCATGTAGGACATGATTAAAGGCTATAGCAAGTTAGTTTTGACAAGTCCGGACAGTTTGGCTCTGGTTCATCACCCTTACCCAGGAATAGCTTATCACAAAAGCTGCCAGATAAACCTTGCATAATCCATATTTGGTAAGCATTGTTGCATTTCTTCCACATCTTTACTTATGTTTTGCTTCAAAACCGTTCTGAAATCATGAATACTGACAAATGGTTCAGTAGATGCCTGGTTTGTGTTTTTCTTTCATTAAATATAGTTAGTAAGTTTATTATTCTCTAGTCAAAAGCTACCACAGTCGGTGTGATGGGTGTATTTATAACGGTTTCTTCCAGACTTCTAGCTCCATGTGCCAGTACTTTCAGTGCTTCGTGATCATCTTATTCCTCCAGCTGAACTGTGGTGAACTATTTAACACTGTCTGCCATCTTGCATATGGTAATGTTCATACATATAAATCAGCTCTCCCTATTTTCTATCAAATCTTTCCGCTGAAAACTGGTGATCCACTTCATTTTAGGACCAGAAGTTTCTCAAAATGGGAAAATTGAATTCTGAATTCACGTTCATGAAATCATATGAAAATGCTACCCAAAGACTGTGCTTCTGGAAGAAAATGTAGTTACACTTGTAAAGACATATAAACCCTAACACAAGTTTTATGCAAGCGGTTTGCAGCCAGGTAAGCTTGCTATCAAATAAGATAGTGGGATCTCACTTACTCCTTTTAAGAAAAAGAATGGTTTCAAATACAACAGATTAAAAAGTTATTATTAACATCTTCTAGAGATTTATGTTTTGTCTGGTGTTTCTGCTTTTCAAGGCAATGTAGCAATCCCCACTTGTATGTACAGCATTGAGACACTCTGCCTTTTCTTTATAAACCTGTATTTCTGGATGTCTATAAATCAGCCCTTCAAGATCGTTCCAGACAGAAACTTGGCTTCCAGACCTCAGTGCAGAGCAGAATGATTTTCTTTTAACAAAAGTAGATTTGATAGTGTGTAAGCCACGCCACTGAAATGCAGTAAACCAACAAACATTGAAAGGATATATTGGCAGCCTTGGCTGGTTTGTTTACCTAGCTTTAACTCAAGTGGCCTCAGTTTGGGCGTTCAGCTGCACCCTGAGTTCCTGCATCCTGCCCCCTCAACAAGAACAAAGAGTGTGAACAAAAAGAATCCTTACATTTGGGACTATGCAGGAACAACATGCACAGAGGAGCACCAAAGCATCACGACCACATCTGAGAGCTTGTATCACGTGCTTGAATTCCACACATTTCTAGAGGTGCTTTGCCACCAGCTCCTGAGTGCAGAGGGCACTGTATGCACTGCTTGCACTGCACCCAAAACATGAGATTCTGGGCGAGGAGACCCAAATCTACCCACCCCAGAGGGCAATCTGTGGTAATGCTCTACTGCTATTCCATTCTCAGATCATTTGTATAAGTAGGAGGAAATGCAGGCCACAGAGAAAGAAGGTAATGGACCCAATATTACAGAAATTATCATCACAGAAGAAGTGTAGGTAACACATCAAAGGAGGTGATTCTGCTCCTCGACTCTGCTCTACTGAGACCGCACCTGCAGTGATGTGTTCAGCTCTGGGGTCCTCAGCACAAGAAAGACATGGACCTGTTAGAGCAGGTCCAAAGGAGGGCCAAAGAAAATGAGGACTGGAACACCTCTCCTGTGAAGAAAGGCTAAGGGAGTTGGGGTTCAGCCTGGAGAGGAAAAGGTTCTGGGAAGACCTTACTGTGGCCTTTCAGTACTTAAATGGGCCCTGTGTGAAAGATGGGAACAATCTCTTTAGCAGGACCTGTCACGATAGGACACAGGATAATTGTTTAAAACTAAGAGGGTAGATTTAGACTAGATAACAAAAATATTTTTTACAATGAGATGATTTTTACAGAAAGATGGAAGAAGCTCTTGAATGGAGACATTCAAGGTCAGGCTTGATGGGGCTCTGAGCAACCTGATCTAGTTGAAGATGTCCCTGCTCACTGCAGGGGGCTTGAACTAGATGACCTCTAAAGGTCCCTTCCAACCCAACATATTCTCTCATTCTATGAAATACCCCGACATTCCCTCCTTCCAGAGGCTAAGGCACCAATATTACATTTCGTGACACGAAATTCTCTTAATTGCTATTCCTCAGCTGCTGGGGTGTATCTTCCCCACAAGCCCCTCCTGGGGTCAGAGCTATGAATATCCCCTCCAGCACAGCAAGCTGAGGCAGGCAGCCGCCACAGATGGCATTTGGCTTAGAAAATGTTTGATTATATGAACATCAGCTTTCACAAGCTGATTCACAGCCTAAATGAAGGTTACAAGTTTGCAGGCTGGTATGCAGACACATTCAAAACTAGCTGGTAGCCTTAGCAGCTCTTCTATTTAATCTGAAGAGGGTCGAGTTATAATGAACATAAAAAGCTTTAGAATCTCTTGTCCACTTAAATTTCTGCCTTTCCTCCCCATTCCCTTTTTCTTTCCAGCAGGGATCAGGAGTCCATATTTTAGAGAGGTAATGGAGGAAAACAAATAGTTATGTATCAGTTGTTCCTCTGTGGCCATGTGAGATTGATTACTTTAATTGTCTAAAGGAGGAAAATCCTGTCTGCTATCAACCGCAAAGTTAATAAAGAGTCTCAAATGAAAAGTTTTGTTGTAGAAGAGAGAAAAAAACCAATTCCTATCCCTTCCTCCTCCTTCAATACTAAACCAGAGTCATTCAGCTTTCTTTGGGCTTGGGGCTGAGGCATCCAAGGCCCCTCCATGGCCTCACAGGAAAATGGACAAGTCTAGAGGGCAATTTTAGTGGCCTCACAGCATCTCAAACCAACAAGTTCCAGCCTGAAATTAAAGAGAAGTAATTGAGACTACAGTTTAAAGAAAGTGAAGGGGCAAAAATGATTTGAAAACCTACATAATGTGGAGAGAGGTAGAAAAAGACATTCACTACTTAAATGTTATGATGTTTGCATCACAAGGAAGATTTTCTGATAAGGTTAAAAAGCAAATGTGTTTGTGTCAGAAGGGCACAACTTACCCTGAAAAAATGCTACTTATGTTTGGTTGGGTTTTTTGCCCTATGAGAAACTGTTCTTCTTAAAACGTAAGAAAAAGTCTGTAATTGTGCTATATATGCTGGTTTCCATCCATCTCAAATTCAGCATAGATGTCTAGTGCTGTTTATTGAAAGAGAAAGATTTGTTTATCTAAACAGGTACCCATTCTCTATGGGATGCATAGATAAGTTTAGTGAATAACCATGCAGTTTTTGTAACTAAAACTGTAGATGAATTACAAATATATTTGTCACTTAAAACAATGGGACAATATATAGAATGGTCTCAGATTAAGGTTTGCATTTGGATTACTGTAATTCTAGTGTTCTCTAAGAACAAACCAACTGTGCAAGGACAGATCCTGGCTCCACCTGTATGCTCTTTGCCACGCCTTGCTGACACAGTGAGAAGACGATGGTGCTGACAACACCCCACAACAGCAGCCTAATGCCATTTGTTTTCTTTTCTCCGAGGTCCTGTTGGCTGTGGTGGCTTGGATGAAGAAAAGAAGGGTCTGGAGTGAGCGTTTTGGGTGGAGTGAAGTGTCTAATGACCTCAGTTTAAGATGTAGGGGCTGTCTATTATAGGCACTTAACAAACACAGGCACCGTTCAAACGTTAATGCCTACCTTTGACTTCAGTGGAAAAGGTTCGGAAAGGATTCCAGTAGACAAGACTATCAGTCTGATCTAAACAGCAAACATGTTTTTCAGAAGGTCAGCACAGAGCAATAAGCAGTTTTTCCCTACTCTACACCCCAGAAGCGTCTTTCTGAGCTTTGGTGACCACCAGCAAATTGTGGCAGCCTCTTACAGATTTCCCAGTTCAGCTGCTTCTGCTGCTGACAATGTAAATTGTGCATGAGGAGAAAGTCCTGTAACTGCATTTCAAGCTGTAAAGCAAGTCAGAAAGCTCCGACATTTTGCTGTAACTATGTCAAAAACTAAAGAAGCCTAATGCATAAGTGAAATCACATTTCATTTTGCCTGTGTGAGGCAAAAGGACCTGAAAGTTGGTGGCTGTATCTGAAAATACTTGGATTTGCACCCTTTAAGATAAAACACTAAATATCTTCCTTTTGGTGGATTTTTTTTTGCATCATTACAGCCCTAATAGCCTGCAAAAAGGAAAGGCAGGATCTGTAGGAATGGATGCTAACTTTTGATGTGCCAAATGATGTCTCTTAAGTGCTAAAACCAGTCAACACCATTCTGCAGCCATCACAGTAAGTGTCCCTTGCAAAGAAAAAGCTAAAGAAATGTATAGATAGTTCACTGGTTCTTTTCTAAATGTCATACATGCTATCCAGGTATCGAGCAGAGAATGGTGCTATGAGGACAAAACTAACCAAGCTGTATCCACCAAGGTGAGTGCACCCTCACTAATGTGCATAAACATCTGGTTAGCACTGGGAGAAGGCTTTTCATAAAATGGCCACTTCAAGATCTCAGCCCTGTTCCCCTTCAAAAGCTGAACTTGAAAATTAAAATTCATAATTCTACTTGTTTTATAGACAATAGAAAATCTTCTTCCTATAAATCTTTCTCTTCCACAAATGTCTTTCTCTTTTTATTCCATTTGGGACTAATGTCCTTGTCATCTGTCCTCTTCTAAAATCCTCTGACCACTCTACTTTTTGTTTTCAGATTGTCTAATTCTTTAAAATACTTATATTAAACTCAGAGCATATGTTCTGTTCTCAGCCATTCTCAATCTGTTCTTGACCTTTCTTGACCTCAGATTTTCTTCTTCTACCTTAGACTCAAAGAAGGGTTATTTGTCCCAAGTGCTGCTTGTTTGTTTCACCTGGGTAGAGGTTTGCAGACTGCCACACAACCAAGATCTTTACTTTTTTTTGAGGAATTTCAATTTTTTAACAGTACATATAACTGGACCTCTCAAAGTATCATCATGGCTAGGCTTCGCGAATGAAGATATGGGAAGGGCTCTACCCACACTTGCTACAAACACGCTGATGGCTAAAAAGGCCGATGTGGGATAGGCAAGTCCAGCTGCAAAAGGCACAGCGGAAAGTCTCCTGAGGTGGTATAGGCGAGGCACGGTTCTTTCTGCGTTGTCTTTTCTCCTCAAGACTAATTCTACATGAATTCTCAAAGGAGGCAGCAGCGTTATGGATGGTGTGTCTCCACGTCTCCCGACTGGAGGCCAGAGTGGACCACTGGGGGTAGTCAACATGGCCAAAACTGAGGCATTGTTTCAGAGAGTCCTTGTATCTCCTCTTTGAGGCTCCTCTGTTGTGGCAGCCGGTGGCGAGTTCACCACAGAGCACAACCTTAGGGAGGCGGTGATCCTCCATCCTGGAGACGTGCCCTGCCCAGCGCAGCTGAGTCCTCAGCAGCATGGCCTCAGTACTGGTGACTCCTGCCTGTTCAAGGACAGTAACATTAGTCACGTAGTCAGTCCAGGGGATGTGCAGGATTGTACGGAGGCAGCGCTGATGGAAGCACTCGACGAGTCGCAGGTGGTGGCAGTAGATGGCCCATGATTCAGACCCATATAAATGAATAAACAGTTTTTTCATAGAATTGTGGAATCACAGAACAGACCTGCCATTGAGTAGGCAAAGTGATGTTTGATGTCCTTTACAGGCAATTAAAAGTTTTGCACCTTCTGTCACTGATGATCAAAGATCTGGTCATATAATGCATTAAAAGAACCATTAATTACGGTGTCTTTTTAAAGCAGCATTAGTCTTGTGTTTCTAAGCTTATGGTTTCACGCAGCACAAAAGCCTTCTATCCTGGGACTTGATGTCCGGTACTAGGTTACATACTTGTTTCTCTGTGTGTTCAGTTGAAAATCTGCTATGTCACTTTTTCTGTTGTTGATCATCAGTATTTTTGAAGAGGACAGAAAACAGAAGCATATGTGTTTAAAGCTTTATTAACACAAGAATCTTTCATACCTGTTGTCTGTTAACAAAGATATTTTCTTAGTTTTTATGCTTTCTTCCTTTTGGACTTGTTATTTTTCACTACGTTTCTCTGTGACAATCTGGTTAAGATGTGGTTTTGTCTGATTTGGTTTTTTCTAAGAGTTTCTTAATCAAGCTGCCTTCATCTTGCTTCTTTTTTTGAATTCTTACTACTTTGCCAATATTTTAGAAACTACAAATTATGTCTATGTGAATAATTAGTAATTTGCTTTAGTAGCTGACCTCTAATATAATTACTAATTTAGAAGTGGAAATATTGGTATATTTTTGAAAAAAAACCCACCACTTTTGCTCAAACTAACCATTAATTCAACCCCAAGCAATTTTTTTTTTTTTCAAACTTTCCAGGTTTTATCCCAAAGACATTTTTCAACTATAATCCAATTTTAATTCATTGAAATGCACCAACCTGCTATTCTAGGTCACATCTTACTGGAAAAACAATATAAGGCTAAGAGGAGTCTTTCTGAGGATGTAGATTTGTGCTGTCATCAGCGATAGTTGTCATGAGATGAGCACCTTCAGCTGAGTGGGCAGCCAAGGGCAGGGCTGACTGACAGCCAAATAGTCCTCATTGCATTGGGGCAACAAAATTTTGCAAAGTATTTTCCATCTGATTCAGAGCTGAAATCTTTGCCTAGGACTCAGGTGGGCTGAATAAAATTTATAAGGAATTAGGTCACTCACTTCCATGCTCTAGGAAGTGCCTTAATGATGAGAGGCATATTACAGGACCTAGGAGGAAAGAAAGCATCTGTACAAGAGAGAACAAAAATGGAATATTTTTCAGGGAAAATAGCCGTGGCATTGTAGCTTCAGGGTCTCTGGGCTGAACACGTATTCATGAGTGTAATCAGGCTTCTCTGTATTTCAGCTGTTCACCTTTTCTGGAGGCAAACACTTTTCCTTGAAACCAAGTACAAAGACTTCCTTGTAACTGTTAACTTATTATAAACAATATGAATTGCAGGCAAGATTTTGAAAAACGTTCTCTGTCAGTCTACCTGTGACTCTGGAAATCAAAAATGCTTCCCTCGTGCCCCTCATCGACTTCAGCGAAGCGGCTTGAAAATCTCTTACTGTTCTCAGATCACTGGCATTATTCCATGGATCTGAAGTTAAACTTATGCTCACATTGTCTCACCAGACAAAGACCATTCTAAGCTTTTTTTGAATCAATCATTTTCCCATCCTTTCCAAATACAAAATGGTTCTGTTTTCTCTTTAGTTTCTTCACAAATCTTAAGATACTGTCAAAATGCAATGTGATTTATATTCATTGTGCTTCATGTATGTTTCCCAAAGGTGCCAAAACAATAAACCTTGAATAATAGATAAGTTATTGCTAGTAACTCAACCAAGAAATATATAACAACTGTAATAGCATGGTTTACTCTTAGCAATTATTTGTATTCTCTGAGAGATAGAAACTATTCCAGAGTCTGGGAGCACAAAGCCTTTAATCCAGCCATTAGGAAGGGAAGATAGATTCACTAAACTGCCAGGCCACAGAGATTGCTTATCTCTTTGTCGTTATGCTGGGGCAAAGGCAATTAAATTATTTCTGTCAAGCCTGGGCACAGGTTTCTCTCTGAAGGAACCTCATATTGGGAGCACTTGATTTCTCCAGGGAGAAACGTAATTTATTGTATTCATAAGCAAATAAGTAGGTTAGTAATTAACATGAGAAAAGTCTACATGAAGCAGATGGCAGAAGGGAGAAGAACTGGAACCTCAAGTGACCGCTGAACAGCAGGGTGAGGGCATGTGGACTGGTGCCGGCAGCCTCATGCCCTCTCCACCTCCATCCAAGGTCAACTGAGCACAAACTGCTTCACTCGTGAAGGTGCAGGAGCCACATTTGTGCAGAGTGGGGGCTGACACGGCATAGCAAATCTCTTGGTGGGGCTGCCAGTAGGACAGCAGAAGAAAAAAAGGTGTTCTCCACTGCTCGGAGGCATGGTGTAAGTGCTGCCCAGCTGGGCAGTCCAGGAGCTGAGTGGTCCAGGAGCAGGCAACGTCACTGTGATCTACCCAGTGGTGCTCACTGAAAGCCAGGGTATCCCTGTGAAGATGTGCAATATGAAATTCAAAATGTAAGAGGTTATTTAATCAGCTATGTTTGCAACAGCACAAATGTCTCCCTGGTCATAAGCAGGTGCAATAAATGCTTTCCAGAGACTGGCAGGGTAAACATGGACCCAAAAACCTCAAAGAATGAAAGGCACTGGGATCCCTCCCAGCAGTGTAGTGTTACAGGCAGCATTAAAAAAAATACATCAAGTTTAAAAATAAAGCAAATAAACAAGTAAGCATTTCACCCTCCACCACTCCTCGGTACATAATCTGAGAAATGAACTGTCAGCAAAGCTGGTTATTGAGATTGCCACACCAGAGATGTAAGTCAAAATTCACACTAAATTTTTGGAGATCAAGGTACCAGAGTTATACATCATCTCAGCTGAACTCCTTTGATAACCAGAGGAAAGGCTGCCCGCCACATCTCCAAATCATGTTCTGGAGGAGACTCTTCCACAGCTGAGATAGCTGAGAACCACTGAAATACTGACATCACTGACTAACTTTAGGAAGGGGAATAGGCATGGGTTCTAGTGCTCTTATATAGAGCCTACTGCTCTGGGATATTAGACTATAAGGGTTTGTGGGGGGGGGTTGTGCCTCTTCTTGCCCTTCTTTCTATTTAACTAGCACATTTTCTATCAGGAACAGCCTCTGGTATGGTTACCAGAGTTCGCAGGTGCTGGCAGTGCAATTACTGTGGTGGTGCAAGGTCCCACAATGCCACTATAGCTCATCCTGCTGTTCAGTCCATCGAGCATGGACTTGTCTGCATTTACAGCACAGCTGGCTTCTTGGTGAAGTAATCCCAAATTTGAAAGAATCCTGTCATTAGAGCTAAAGCTCCAGACTATTTTTTGTTCAGAACAGTATGACTAAAGGTGTTTGATTTTTGCATTTGTCTCTGTAATCCCAAGAGGGTTTGAGTGGGGAGAAATGAAAAATTTTTAGTAGAGGTGTTTTAGTTTGGGACATACCTCACCCTGTTCACTTTGGCTCCCACAAGGGAAGGCACTGGTTGCCCCTGACACCTGCACTGCCCATGACGTGCTGCTGCTGCACCACCATGCCAGGCACAGCTGGGACCCTGGGGAGCCCCCCACCCCTCAGGGTAAGCAGTGCAGGGCTAGCCCTTCCCTCTTGCCCTGAAATACCTGATGTAACTCCTCTCGTGCTGTCAGGACTAGCTGTCAGTGTGGTAAAAAGCCATGGGTTATGTGATTGTCAGACCTGGTCCTCCAGCTCAGCAGTTGCTATCAAGTGGGTGATGCCTAGAAATACCCACATCAGGGACACAGAGGGTAAATTGAATCAAAAGCAGCTTCCCCAATGCTCCAAAGTGGGGTTGAAAGAGGAGAAATGCTGGTTAAGAAGAAATTCCTGTTGATTCCCTTACAGTTGTTGAATACACACGAATGAGAAATGCACAAGCAAGAAACTTGTTTCTTAACTAATAATGCTTTATTTAATAGCATAGATACTCTTAAATGTGACCAAGTCCACTCTGCCTACACCCCCCTATATTTGCTCTGCATTGAGTGAATGTCTCCCTCTGCCCATGGTGTCTTGTGAGCACAGCTCAGGGCAAACCCAGCGGAGGCTGCGCTGTTACACGCATCCCGGCTGGGACATAGCCTGGCCACCCACAGCCACCAAGGGTCAGATGCCATCACCAACACCCACCGGGGGATGTGCTCCAGCTCACAGCACTGCAGGGTTTGAGCAGTTAGCCATCCTGCTCTCCTCTGAGCCTCGCCTCGTCACCTCCCATTACCTGACATCAGTGTGGATCAGAACAACATCAGGCAGAAAAGGTTAAATGACACATAGCAAAATCACTGGTAGCACTGGGCTTAAATCTAAGAGTTACTGGTCTTTATTCGGCCCATAGAAACAGATTGCCAGTCTTACAAAATTTGTGAATTTTTATAGAACTGTTGTGTAGGTTTAATATAGATTAAATGCTGATTAGTCCTTGCAATCTTGCCCCAGCAATATCTAATGTAGCAACGGTTTACAAGTTAATAACATCTCATTCGTATACTGAAATAAGTAAAGATTATTATTTACTACAGAAAGAAATGTAAACATAATGTCTCGAGACTGTTACATATAGTAATCTTGGCTTTTGAACTGAAAAGTGAAGAAATAGTGACCCTCCATAGGGATGCACCATAAGCAAATACTTGGATATGAATTTTTAGCCCAGTGGCATGCCCATGCAGCTCTAAATTCTTCTGGTAGCAGTTTCAGTTTTAGAAAAAAAGTAATTCATCAGCCACAGAGTTTAAGCATTTTATGAGAAGTGATTTATTTTTATGTTCCTCCCAATGAAAAAATTTTCAGGGCAGCCTTTGTCAGAATGCCCTAATACTGTCATGGCACTTTTTGGAAAATAAATCACGAATGGTGAATGGCATGTAACTTCACAAGAGATAAAGGGTGTAAGCAGAATTATGGCAAAAATCTTCTATTCTGGTCAAAACCTGCAGTATTTAAATAACTCAGAATGTTCCATTTAAAACATAAAGCAATGCCTCAGCATTTACCTGTCTTTCAGTCACTGCAGAGATGGAAGTGTCTATCTGCAGACTTCAATATTTACCACCGCGGCAGAAAGCAAAGATTGAGAATTGTAACCTCTTGTTGCCGTTTGGAGAGACACATGGAGATAGATGTCGTTTCCAGAAAATGTAATGCTCGAAGATAGTCCCTAGATGTCACTAAATACCGTGGCTGGTTTAAGTTTAAACCAAAACGTTTTGCACCAGTCGAGCACTTTTCACTCTGGAGACAAGATGGACTCCTACCAGCTGGAAAATTACAGATTTGAAAATTATTTTTTTTTTTGCTTCACATTCAATTTCAGTGGTGAAATAATTGCATATTGAAAATTAGGAGAGTTAGAGCGTAACAAGCTGCTCAAGCACCAATGTTAGGAGACAGCTGGGTTTGCTCCTGAGCTCTGTCAGGGCTGCCAGGTGGTTTGCATCTCCTTCTGGAGGTGACTTAAAGCCTCATCCAGCAGCTTCTTAACTGAGATGGAAAACTCTTTTTTCTTCAGTGCTTCTGGAAATTCTTCCCTTTCTTTCTCTTGTATGCAATTCATTTTCTACTGCAGCTTCTCCACATGTCATACCCTTCTTGACATGAAGTGCCCAGTCCCATAAGATTCTCCAGAACTGGCAGCAGCAGCTGGGGCCACCAGCCATGGCCCTTCCCAGAAGCTGTGTTTGGTTTTACATCCAGTTTGAGATTTTCTCTTGGTTTCCTGAGGTGGTGGCCATGGGAGATGGCTCATTTTTACTACGTGAAACCAGTTCAGGTGAGTTTTTTCACTGTCTCTTTGATGCCAGGGCTGCCTGGTGAGTATCACTGCTATAATGCAGCAGGTTTTTTTCACCTGCTTGATTGTTTCTGAAACACTTTGGATACAGCTCATTACAGAAAACATCTCAGTAAACGAGGTACTTTTGAAAACTGTTACAGTTGGAGGTGTTGTTATGTGATACATCCAGCTTTCTGTCCTGTCCCAACACAATTACAGATGTTGGTGCCACCCTTCAGAACTGAACCAGAATCACAGACTGACACAGGCAGCCCATGCCCATAGTGCTCTCTCCAAAGCACTGCAAGTGCATGCAAGTTGCCATTTGGTAGCATCCCGCAGCCTGTGCCCCAAGCACTCCTGAAAATAATTTAGAAGATATGTGGTTGATTCAGGCCAAAATTGTACCAGAGACTGCTCTGAAAAACCAGCAGCATGGGTAACTGTACTGCTCTTTGTGAGACTGTGACCTGGCACTGCTACTCCTATAGCTGTTGAGATGCTCTCCAAAAAGGGAATATATAAAACAGAGGGAAGAATGTCTGAATTATTTTATTTATTAATTATTAATTATTCAAAACTGTAAAGCTTGTTGTTGTTTGAAAGTGTAAGGGCTGTGCATAAATGTGCACGTTCATTATTAGTTTCTTTTTCAAGAGTGTTTTCAAAACTTCTTTTATCTAGCATCTATTCCTTAGTCTTTCCTGGTAACATTTCTTTTTTTAAAAAAAAGCATGATATGCACTCCTATTTTAATTGCATTCCCTGTGGAACTGTATCTGTATATTTTCTGTGTATTTTCTGCAGAGAACTCCCATTCTTACCAAGAATTTTAGTTAAGAGGCTGCCTTGGACAAACAGTAGGCCTATGGGGAAGATTTTCAAAGGTAGATGTGACAGGTCATATTTTTGATCACCTGCCTCTACATTAGAATACCATAAACTGGGCTGTACACTGACATCATCTACACTTATTGACGTCAGGAACTTCCTTGGACTCCCAAAGCAGCCCAAAAAGAAGCGATCATCATAGCACGAAATGTATTAGTCATGTGTCTTTTTCTTTATAGAAAAGAAAAATACCTCCACACACTGAAAAAACCTCCCATGTGGAAAAGATGTTCCATTTAAAATAGAAAGTGAGAAGATAGTACATTTAAAGTAAGAAAGATAAGCGACATAAAAAGCCTCATGGGGTCTGTGCTCACAGAAGAAAGACTGTAAACCAGATACGTGCTCCACCAGCAAACCCAGGTAGCTGTTGTTGGTGCTACAGACTCCCTCTTAGTCAAACAGCACTGATTTCTCTGCCAGAAAAACACCTGGGTCTCAGGATTTATTCTCAAGGTCAAGTTATCTGGCAAGTTTCTACAGACTACATTAAATTATACCTGAACTTTTGGTGTCTTGAGTACTTAAGTGCTGTGTTCAGCATACTGGGATGGCACAAGTTTAGCTCTCTTAACTTTTCTTCCTTATCCCTCACTAGTAATTCAGCTACCTCCAGTTGTACTTATTTGGCACTGCCAGAGCAAAGCTTTGTCTGTCTCTGACATGTCTGCATCTGTGCAGACAAAGTTAGAGCAATTTAATATAGTTCTTCTATTATTTCTGTATCAAACAGAAATAAAACAATTCAGCAAATGTCTGGGAAGAAGCAGGCATGGGCTGAATCATAGGAAATCAAAGCTACTCGCTTACATAGGTGTGGATTTACTGTAAACATCAGCACTGCAAGAGTATACACAAAGCATGACTGTGCTCTACACCTCTCATGCCATCATTCCCTTGGGACACTGTAATCGTTAATAGCAGTTATTGTTTGTACTGTATTAGAGTCTAAGAACCTAGCCACAAAACTGGGCTTGGCTGTTCTATGTGCTCTACAAACAGAGGACAAAAAGCCTTTTTCACCCAATGAGCTCTGAGGTCCTTAAGGTCTCAGCACCGCAGCTGCAGATGCTCTGCTGCTGTTAATTCAGACAGCTCATCCCTATGTCCCTGGGACAACACTCATGAGGCATCTAATGAGCAGCAGGGCAAGTCTGAGGGTGTTTCTAGGGAGTCTTGGTAAGGTGGGATGGCATCACAGGAGAAAGAAAGTTAGTGTTTGCCTTAAAAATATAGCAGGTGATGGAGACTGTCATTTTTGGCTGAGTGAGGAAGGCTATAGAAGAAAACATATGTCAGGAATGTGTTAGAGATCATGGAAGATGATGCAAGATTAGACGTTCCAAGAATTGAGATAAATGAAAACTTTATCTGGACGGATGGACAGAAAAGATCTGTCTTATAGCTGCAGAGAGTCACAAAAATACAGGGACAAGCTCAGTATAAACACATGGATTCGAAGTCATGATAGGTCAGATGAGTTCACTAAGGGAGAAGACAGAAGGCATGCACAGGGGAGTGAGCTGGATTTTGACACCTATATATCCCCAGGAGATCTGAAAGAACTGAGTTTGGACAGGCAAGAAAAGCTGCAGAGCAGAGAAATGAAATTCTTAAGCCTCCAGCATACATTTATGTTTATGAAGGTGATTACCTAAAGTTATTCATGTGTACATGCTTGAAAAATAAGATTATGTGAGAAACCTGAGATGCACTTGCCAGCTGGTGAAGGCTGCCAATTTGTGGAGAGTGGTTTGAAAAGATTACTGGGTATTTGCAGTTGTCGCTCCAGCACGTTTACATCCAGTTCTCTGACAACAGCCAGTCACAGGCACTTGAATATGGGTGGAGACTTTCTACTCCTTCCCAGAACTTCTCAGTCTTCTACTTACTAAAAAAAATAATAATATCAAAGTATATTTATTTTGTAACACTGAACAAGTTCAGGCCTTGTTCTTTCATTCCATCTCATTATGCTGATCTCCTGCACATAATTCAGGAAGCAAAATTTGAAGAAATCTTGAAATTCACAAAATAAATGGTATTTTGTATTTCAAATGTGCAGTACAATGAAAAAATAAAGAATAATGCAATATAGTTATGGCATATAAAATGCACATAATGATAAAAATGTATACAGTCAATTATTGTATAGATATTTAATGAAAGCAAGCATAACAATCAGAATTTTAAAACCCCACAAAACTAAGGGTTATTTTAACAGGGTGCTATTAGAGCAGAAAATCTTGCCTCACTTAGGTAACTTTAAGGCCTGTAGTATCTACAGGTAAGAAAAATTACATGAACATAGCTAAAAAGCCAGCACTGGGCCTACTTTTCATTATCTTAAACGTAATATAAAATTACCTTAGTCTGTATAATGTAAGTGAATGTGATAAGGTGGTTATGAATCAGTGCAAAGAAGGGAAAATCACACTCTTTTCGGTATAGCAATCAACCTGGTTTCTGACTGTTTGCTCACAGAAAGCCCTAGGTCATTTCTGCTTCTTAATTACAGAGTTCCCATGGCATCTCCTTTCCCGTTAACCTAACAAAAGCTGTGATGGCAGAAGATGCTTGCACTGGTTGTCTGTAACAGCCAAACTATCTCTCATCTTGCCTCATTTTAGCACTAATATTGTTTCCTGCATTACATTACAGTAAACACTCCACTTAAGCATTCATAGAGTAAGATGAAATACTATTTCTACACCTTTCCTTATGTACATGTGGAAAAATACCAGGGATGAGGAGCTACTCTTAGACCCTAGTAATATTTCAGACAGGATTTTTGACAGTTCAGATAAATAAAGACAAAGCCCAAGTCTGTGTTGTTACACAGTTTTGTCATTGCCTCCTTTCTGTCCTTCACCAACATTTTTGGCGAGCATGTTTCTAAAAGCAATTTTCAAATCTCTATGGCTTTGGGATTCATGCTACCTGTGAATTGAGCATCCAACCTCAGGGACCTGTAACACATCCCAGAAAGTGTGTAAACCCTGAAGACAAGTTTCAGGTCCTGAACTGAGGCAGAAATAACTGGCTTCACAAATATAGGTGAGGCCATAAGCTGTTATGCAGCAGCCCTGCAAAAACAGAGCAGAGGCTTGAGAAACTCACAGGCTGAGACAGAAGCGTCTTGGTGTTGCAGAAACAGACTCCTCTTTGAACAGGAAGTTAACTTCCAAAAGATTCAACTCACGTTAAGGCCCCATCTGGAATACTGTGTTTAAAGTTCGACTGCTGCTCTTGGAGATATGACCTCCTTGGAGACGGTTCAGAGAAAAGCAATAAGAATGATCAAAAGTCTGGAAACCTCTGTCCTATGGGAAAATATGGACTGCTTGGGATGAGAACAGACAAAAAATGTTGCAAAGAAGGGAAGAATCTGTTCTCCACGCTCACAATGAGCTGGTCAAGCAACAACATGCTGAGGTTGCAGCAAGAAAAATTCAAGTTTACCATTAGGAATTTTTTTTCTAATCTCTACAGTAGTGAAACTCTGATTGTGTGGAACTTTGTAGAACTTGCACAGTTTGAGGTGGCTTGACAGAGATATCCATGAAGAGAGGAGAATAGATGACCTCCTACAGTCCCTTCCAAGACTAGGAATTATGATTCTATGATTTAATGAATGGTGAACATAGTTTAGTGGTGCAACTGGCATTTCTAGGTTAATGGTTAGACTTCATGACCTTAAAGGTCTTTTCCAGCATAAAGGATTCTATGATTTTATGTCAAATAATCACAGATTTAATTGTGTCACCTTCAACTGCAAATCTCTTAATGGCTTGACTCTATATGTAAAGAGAAAACTCTATTCCAACATAAAGAAAATCTTAACTGCAGTTTGCCTATAGCGGCTGCTTTTCTTTTCAGTCCAACATAAAGAAAATCTTAACTGCAGTTTGATTCTGCCTATAGCGGCTGCTTTTCTTTTCAATTTGACATCCAAATTACTAAAAGCCTTATTAAATCATCACTTTAAAATGCTGTGCAAAAACTAGTTTTAAATAGTTCCATTATTTAAAAAAACAAAAAATCCCCAACCAAATCTAAACTCACAGAATCACAGAATCACAGAATGTTAGGGGTTGGAAGGGACCTCTGAAGATCATCTAGTCCAACCTTCATCCCAGCATACCTAACCACTACACCATAGCCTCAAGTGCTAGATCTACTTTTTCTTAAACACCTCCAGGGTTGGTGACTCCACCACCTCCCTGGGCAGCCTGTTCCAGTGCCTCACCACTCGTTCAGTAAAGAACTTCCCCCGAATATCCAATCTAAACTTACCCTGACGCAACTTGAGGCCATTTCCCCTTGTCCTGTCATTAGTAATTAGAGAGAAGAGACCAGCACCAGCCTCACTACAGCCTCCCCACCAAATTCATGCACTTCAACATTTACAGCTATTGTTTTTCCTCTTTTTCAACGGCCAGGCACTGTCAGTGCTGTAATTTCACTGCATGTGTGGCAGTGCATTTCGTGCTGGCCTCCAAGTCCTCAAATCAAAATTATCTAAAACCTTGGAAGAAGGCAAGATCAGCCATACCACTTTGAGACTGCTGATCAAAGGCACAGCAACGTATTTCCTTTACAGCCAATTGTTGCACTGACAAATCAGATTTGTCTTTCAGTCTCAAATTGACCATGCAAAGTGCACCAACATAATAAAAATTTCATTAAGCAGCTTTATTTTTTCCATATAAGAAACTTCAAAGGAAAAAGGAATTCAGAAGAATAAGAATAAGTGTATGATATGGTATAGTATAAGGAAAGAAAACCAAAAAGCTCCAAATGAAAGGATACTACGGAGACTGGTACATTCCAATGCAGAAATATTAAATGCCTGCAGCTGAAAATCACTCCACGGCACTGAAAATCAGGCCAGTATTATTTAACCAAGGTGAGCCATTTTCCACATATCATATATCAGCACTGATCTATAATAATCTTACCAAAGAGAAGCTAAGTGCAGAGTTTGTCCTTAAATATTTCTATTGCAGTAAGTTCTTTGGGTTTTTATGGAGACGTTATTTCTCCCTTTGTGCTATTAATGTTGACAGAAATCAGCAAGTCACTAATTCCTGAAGAGACCAAAGAATGGCACAGATTAATTTGAAAGGAGACTATCCTGGAGCATTGCCACAACTGATGGATTTTTCTTTTTTTGCTTTGGGGAGCTGCTAACACCCTTCTAATTTCCCATTAGCACATCACATGGGGTGCAGCAACCTACGAACTGCTCAGCCTCCATCAAACCCTCCAGAGGAAAACAACTCCAGTCTCTATGACCTTATATGCAGAACATCCACACTGATCCGTGCAATCCCCTTAACTCATGTAACAGAAGATTGATTGCAGCAAATAATTAAATGTCAGCAAATTTAACAATTTCTCACAACCTGCAATCCATTTTTATTCCATAGTGTGCTTCAGTTGTAGTGGTTATATCACATACTTGGTGCCCTAGAGATTTTATTCTAGTTTTTTTTTTCTTTAACATATATTCTTTTTATTCTAGTCTTTTTTCTTTAACATATGCCAAGCAGGTGCATCCTGGGGATACATTTTTTTTTGCATCTCCTGGAAAAGTAATGTTTTGTTCTTCGATGTAATTTGTGATGTCTTTGTTCTGTACCGTTTCATGCATATTGAATAACAGAGAGTCTACCTTGCAGACACTGAAAACAAAGAAGACCAAACTAAGACAAAAACCAAGGTTAGACGAAAACAAAATGCAGGCAATATTTTCCCAAAGTGTTCTCTAAAACTGAGTACTAGCCAGTGAATATATGGGCATACAATAACTTAAATCCTGTCTTTCTGGGCGGGACTGGCCTCTAGGAACAAACTAACTTCCTTTTGGCCTTGTCATACTTTTATAGTTCCAAATAAGACAGATATATAAGTATGGAAACAAAGCTTCTTTTACATTTGCACACTGGAATCTTATCGCTCACGTCTATAGCAAATTCAGAGAGTACACATTTAAGGTTCATAAGAAGTGAACTTATATCAAAAATGGCATTTACACTTCTTATTTCCATCTGCTAAAATATACCCTTGATACAAAATCCCAGGTAATTTTTTTAGTATAGCAAGCATGGAAAAACCTGTGGCCTTGGGGCCCAAATTCAACCCATGACTTCATTTTGCAAGACGTGTGAGTACCTGGGTTTTTTCATGCTATTATTGGATAAAAATTGTAGTATGTTTGGCCTAAAAATGTTTTTGAGAAGCTTAGTCAGCACTCAGCAAGGACTAATTTTCCCACTCTGGATATATCCTAGTCAAGTAGTGCCTGTCTTTTTTATTCATAGAATCACAGATTCATTTCAGTTGGAAAGATCTTTAAGGCCATCGAGTCCAACCATTGAAATCCCAACATCAGAATTGTAAAAGGGAGCTTGTGCATCACCTAGAAAACATCCATAATGTATCTGGTCTCAAGGTATAAGAGAAGAGGTAGAAATCTAGACCCAAGAGAGGAGTTAGTGTCATATGTCATTGCAGAAATTCTTGATATATTAATCATATCACACTGGCCAGTGCAAGAGCTTTCTACGGTGAAATCATCATGACTTGTTTGCATTAAAAGTTGGCATTTTGGAGGCCAGTTTTCTTCTACATGCATCAAATAGAATGCATATGCTGCATATAATATAGCCTGGGTGTAGTAATTACATTTTACGTCATTTAGTGTTCCTAGCAAACTAGATCACCTCAATTGCAGTTACTTAGGCCCCCAGGAATTTTGATCAAGGATGAATTGTGTTCATTCAACTTTTTTTAAATGTTGCAAACGGTAGGTTATGCATTCTAGTGCTATGGGGGGATTTCTGTTAATTCAGTCATGATCTGTTGATACTTATATTACTTTTGGCCTAAGAGATCTGATGTTCAGTCAGTAGCTTTTCTCTAAACATTGTTCTGACATGGGTGATACATTTTCTGCCATGCAATTTATGCATCCAGTGCAAGATAAGGAATAAGTTTAATACAAGTTGGCTCCAGTCTGGTGGAAGTTTCTACTACTCAGTCGCTGGGGTAAACTTGATTTTTGTTTAAAAAGTTATCCTTTTGGACTTTTGCTAGTGCCACAGTTTCAAAAGTCAAGCCATCCACACACACACACAAAAATAGTATGATCAATTTAACTAGGAGACTTCTAGTAAACAAGAGATTGTGGCAAGGTTTGTTCTCTTCCTGCCATTTTTAGGGTGCATTTTAGTTGTATTTTCTGACTTCTAGGATGTAAGCCTTAAATATTATTTTTTTTTAATGAATTTTGGGGGTTTTTACCATAATCCTATGATTTCCATACTTGAGGTTTAAGAAATCCATCAGATACCAGGAAGCCTAAGATAAAATGAAAAGAGTTGTTACCACCTCAACTGCATATACAAACAGGGATATCAGCTTGCCATGGATTACCAACTTCCCAGTCTTGCTAAACCCATATTCCAACTTGACACCATATCTTTACCCTTTAATCTTATCTCCAAATGAACTATTTAATATGGTCAGTCTTCTGTAAGAAATATATTTATTATGAGGGTAATGTGTAGCCTACCCTTGTTTTCCTGAGATTGGATAGAAGAATGAGTAATTCAGAATTTTTCCTGTATTTTTACGTTACTTCACCTACAAACCACAGTTTTACATTTTCATATGGGCTTCTGGGTTTCAGTTACTCAGCTATGAACATGCCTATCTGTACTTTTCATTTCAGACAGTTCTCTTTTTTTCCCTACACACTTCATGCTCACTTTGAAATTCTGCTTAAAAGTACTTCACACTTTCTGTTTTTACTTTTTGAAGTTCTTAAAAAAATATTTTATGATGTTTACTGATTCTTTTTGGTATAGGCAGAAAATCACTTTGCATTTGATAAGTGACTGCTTAAACTGAAATTAATGAAGCAGAAAAGACAAAAATACACTGTCCCTTTTATGTGGATTGTTTCCATTACAGATGTTCTTATGTTGACTATTTCCTTTCCCTGTACCCAACTGTATTGGGTTGGCCCGGCCGGATTTTG
>NW_009719482.1:0-2833 GCF_000703405.1 Apaloderma vittatum | reverse complement strand
TGATGGGGCATGTCATGTCCCGCCAGCCCAGCATGAAACAGCTCACAGTTCCTCAGCTCCTCAGCAACGTCTTTCCCCGGTGCGGTGGGAAGGGAGGGGAAGTCCGGGCGCAAGACGGTGGGTCACGCGATCAGCCTGGCTGTAATTCAGGAATCACTCTGATGACGTGGCCCAACCACCCTCCCCAGCGCTGAGCCTCTCCAGCTCCCTGCCTCCTCCTTGGCTGGCTCCCATCCCTCCTTTTTGCTCCTTGCTGCCTTCCCAAAGCCTTCCCATCTGAAGTGACACCTCCTTGGCAGCAGTACGGCCGGACTGCTGAGTGCTCCCCAGGACTGGGGCTTTCTTTTTTTTGGATGACCGAATAGCACCCGTGGGCGATGGAGCAGGGGCTTTCCTGCTGCCCTTTGTTGTACAGGACACATGAGGCCCTGTGTCGTTCTGTGGGATTCCCCACTGCCCACGGGGCTTCCAGGCAGTCTTGCATCCCCTCAGGGGGATCTCACTGGAGACACCTTCTTGAATTCAGAAGCAGGGGCTGAGCCTGTGTTGGACCTGGGTGACGAACCACGGTGCCATCCTCAGAGCCACCTCCAGACATCAGCCACAAAGAGACCATCTTGGGGTGCTCCTCAGCATGGGGGGCACTTGGGGATCATCACCCTTGGTCTAAGCAGGGATATACCTTGCACAGGTCCTGCAAGCCGTACTCCACCGACGAGGTCAGCACCTCCAGTGCCTGCAGGCAAGAGAGACCTTGTGAGCACCACTGTGCAGGGCCATGGACAGGCATGGCAGCCTGGGGGCCAAGGGCATGTGTCCACCTGCCTCTGCAGGAGCTCCCAGGTGGGAGAGGGAAGGGGCTGCCACATGGAAGCGGACGAATTTGTCCTTCTCTGGTGTCTCCATTTGCAGCATCTAAAGTGTGCATAGCCAGCTGTCCCAAGGCTGAGGCAGACATGTGAGACGAGGTGCTATGGACACTGCGCTGTGCTGGGCTGAGACCCCACACACTCATTGCACTGTAAGCCATCCAGAAAACACCGTGCATAGCATCCCCTCCACCTCCAGCACTCCAGGACCTGCAAAGTACCTCCTGCCCCTGCATTCTCCTCTTGTCCCTCCCGTGCCCACAGTCCCTGCCAGCCCCATCCCCACTCACAATGTGGCTGTTGAGGGTGACGCTGTTGGTGTAGAGGAACTCAATGACGGCCAGAAAGACCTCAGGCTGCACGTTGCCCAGGATGAAGGGGCCCTGGGGTAAGACGCTGCTGGAGGCGTCCTCGCTCCCCGCTGGCCCATGGCTGGGCATTCCCCGGAAAGTCTGGCAGCGACATGCCAGCACACAGCGGTGCGCAAAGACCTTCTGCTGCTCCCGGCCCACCACGAATGTCACATCGCTGCAAGAGAGAGGGGACCGCGAGGGATGGGTGCTGGTACGACAGCCATGATGCTGGCACGGAAGAGGGCAGAGACAGTCTAGGGACAGCTGGAGAAAGTGGCTTTCTCTCTTGGCACAACAGAGCCAGGGAAAGCACGGCCGTCACTGGGTTCGGCCTCCTTGACTCACGGGCACTGACTCATGGGCTCAGGGATGTGAAGCCTCCGGCATCACTGCCAGCAGGGCTGGCACTGGTTCTCCCCAGGCATGTGAGACAAGGCAGCCCGTGGTGCACACTGGGGCACAGGGTCCATCCTACTGCTCTGATCCCCACAGCCCCCTAGAATGATTCCCCAGCCCTGTGGCCCCGGGAAAGTGAGGCAAGATCTGGGGAAATGGCACTGAAAAAGTGCAGGGGGTCTCCAGCCTCTGTGTACCATGCAGCCATGGCTCATCCATCCCTTGCGCTCCCCTCCTCTCTTACTCGATCCCAGCAGCACAGTGAGCAAAAGACATGCCACCCAAACTCTAGCTGCCACAAGGCCATGCAAAAACGCACTACCCAAGCACCACAGTGTCCCACAGAGGACATGCCCTCCAGCATGAAGGATACCCAAGTCATCCCACATGGGTCTCAAGCTAGCTGCGGCTAGGACATTCAGGGTGGTGTGAGCAGAGCCTGACAGGTCCTCTGTGACTGCTACTGCAAGCAGGACTGAGATCAACTGCTCCATGGTTGTGATCCACGGGCCAAGTTGGGGAAGCAGAGTGCAGACTGTGGGATGCAGGCTGTCGTTGTGGGGTGCAAGTTCTGGGATGCAGGACGGGTGTAGGATGAAGGCTGCAGGATGCAGCCTCAGAATGAAGGATGCACGGGTTGCAGAATGAAGGCTGCAGGGTGCAGGAGGAAGGATGCGGGATTAAGGATACAGGACAAAGATTGATAGATGCAGAGTGTGGATTGCAGGATGCAGAATGAAGGCTGCAGGATGCAGGACAAAGGGTGCAGGATGCAAGATATGAGTGTGGGATGTGGGCTGGGGATGGCCAGGCGCTGGCAGCCACTTCCCTGCTGCTGGCTTCTGTGGCTGGGGAGTTTTCACTGGGATTTCTCTTCTGAATGGCCAAAAATTTCAGCAGGGATGGGGATTTCCTCAGAGAGTACTGGCATTTGTGCCAGGCCTCAGCACAAAGTGGGTGAAGAGGACCACACAGCCAGCCAGCTGCCAGGCAGGATAAAAGTGCAGGGTGGCCAAGGCAGCGGGCTCTCCCTCTCCGCTGTCTACTCCAAATGGAGATGGCGGGGACACTGGGCACTTCAAGTGGAGATGGCTGGGCTGCTGCCTGCCCTCTGGGGTGTGAGATGGTTGGAGTTGTCAAAGGAAAGCACTGGTGAAGTTGAAATTGGAGGGGGAAAGGAGCCAAACACGGGTAGCTGTCCCTGCAGAGCAAGGT
>NW_009719481.1:0-1272 GCF_000703405.1 Apaloderma vittatum | reverse complement strand
GCCCCGCTTTGTTCAAACCCACCCCCCAAACTACCTTCGTGGATGTGCTGTAGCATTTTTTTCTTGCTCAGTAGCAAGGGAGTGACTCCGCTTTCGTTTTCGGAAGGCAGGGTTGGAGGGCATTGTATCAATACTGTTTCAATACAAGGTTTTTTCCTTGTGCACTGGAGGAAAGATCTTGTGATATCACTTACGGATTTTCTTATACCTTGCTATTGACGTTTTCATATTTCTATGTCTAGAGGCTGAAACTTCAGTGTAAAATGTTTGCATTTGTTCATTTTGACTTACGATGTAATTTTCGTTTCCCTATTGTTAGACTTGTAATGTTTTAAAATTGTATTTTATTAAATTTGGACTGATGTATGTCTATAGCAATACGAGGTACTCTTTCTAAACTGTTCTGGGTGGGTTCGCAGCCCCACGTTGCGGTAAGATGCTGGTCGTGTACAACTTGCAATGTACTTTCTTTTATTCTTTTTTTTTTTTTTTAGCCTGCAGGGATATTTTGTGTTCATGTGTCCAAAAGTAATAATAATAATAAAAAAAATTGGCATTCTTGTGCCAAATGTTCTGTTTTTCCTTGTTGATGTCTAATAAATGCAATGTACAGAGTGAGCAACTGATACTGCTGCCTGTAAACAAATGTCTTAAATTATTTAAATTTAATTAAAACCTGTACACAGTGTGTAACCTGTGGAACTCATTGCCACAACATATTTATTTCTGATGCGCTAGGACGTAGCGGTAGAGGTGTACACGGATAGCATCCCTCGCGGTACAAAAGGAGGGTTTGAGTTCCCTGGTTTTGGGGCTGGGCTGCCACAGGGGGGATGCTCAGAACGGGTGGGGTTTGGGTTTTTTAATGTTCTCAGAAATTATGTAGCAATGCCCAGAGAAAATAGGGTGTCAGTAGACTCTGTATCTGCCTGGAGAAGAGATTCTCTAGTTAGGGAGTTGCAGATTAATAAATGAAAAGCTGTCGGCGTTGTTCATCTTCTCTATTCCAGGTGAGGGTTTGTTGTTTCCTCAGCTGCCCCCACTTCACTAAAAATACCGGGGAAAGGGCAGAAAATGCTTCTGGACGAGGCCAAAACACGGCAGCTCTGACTGAACCCGAGACACAGGACTGCTCAGAATAACCCGTGTCTGCAGCAAACCCCGCGGCGAGGGGCTGACTGGGTTTGCGGGGGGGATCCCGGGGAACCGGCAGGACTCGGGCTCAGCCAAGCCTGAGGCCCCGGAAAGCAAAGGATGACTTTAGCCTCGGGT
>NW_009719480.1:534-1927 GCF_000703405.1 Apaloderma vittatum | reverse complement strand
GATGGGAGGCACTGGGAAGGAGCTGTGGTCGCCTTCCACTGCCTGCCGAAACACAAGAGCTGGTTGGTGCAACTCCAACTGCCGAGGAGAAGGATGAATTCTCCCCCTGCCCACCCCGTGCATCAAGCCCCTTGGAGACTCCTGTGCTTCAGGTTACCCAAGACCCTCATGTATCAAGACTTCTGGAGACCCTCATGCTTCAAGACTTTGTGCATCAAAAGTCTTGGAGACCACTGTGCATCAAGCACACCAGAGATCCTTGGGCACCAAGAGTCTCAGAGACTTTTGTTCATCAAGGGGCTTGGGGGATCCTCGCTGCATCAAAAGTCGTGGAGACTTCCGTGCATCAAGTCCCTTGGAGACTCCTGTGCATCAAGCATGCCAGAGACCCTCACACATCAAGACTCTTGGAGACCCTCACGCATCAAGAGTCTTGGAGACCCTCACGCATCAAGAGTCTTGGAAACCCCTGTGCATCAAGGATATCAGTGACCCTTGCGCATGAAAAGACTTGGAGACCCTTGTACATCAAGTATACCAGAGACCCTCAGGCATTAAGAGTTTTGGAGACCTCATGCCTCAAGAATCTTGGAGACCCTTGTGCATCAAGCATTTTGAAAACTCTTGTGCATCAAGCGCTCTGGAAAGCCCTGTTCACCAACCCGACCACATCGAGTGTGTTGGAGACCCTCATGGGTCAAGCACTTTGGGGACCCCCACACATCAAGCACCTTGGAGACCCTGCTGCACCCAGCACCACATCAGAAAGGGCTCAAAACTGCCCACAGCTGAGCATGACTCCAAGCCAAAGATGGCCCCAGGACCTCTTGAGAGGAAGATGATGGGAAACTAGCAGAGTGGAGAGGACTGGGGAGGGAGGAATTGGGCTGCTGGGAGCTGAGATCTACCATGAACCACCAGCACCGAGGAGAAGTGGGCATGCTCACCATGTTGAGGAGCTCCTGGAGCAGGCGTTGGGTGGGTTGGCCTTGGCTCCTCAACACCTCGTAGAGGTGGGCATAGCCGATGCGCTCCTTGAACACCTCCTGCAAGCACCCGCACACATGGGACCTCACGTTGAGCTCCACCATGTGCTGCTTTCACCCCAGCCCCCACCTCGCAAGGTGAAAATGCCCAAACCCATCTGCTTTTGAGGTGCCCTCCCCACCTCTGGTCTGCCGCTCACCTTGGCTGAGGGCGAGTTGCTCATGATGGCGGCGAGCACTCCGATGGCGTGGACGGCGATGGTGTCAGAGCTGCCGTCGAACACCTACGGGGACATGGGGGTGGTGGGTCTGCTGAGCCACGGGGTTGAGGTGACACAGCCCGCCATACCTGGGGGTTTGGTTGTGGGATGGCTCTGCGTGATACCTGCTGGAGCCCATCCCCGTCC
>NW_009719480.1:259-507 GCF_000703405.1 Apaloderma vittatum | reverse complement strand
TGCCTCCGGGGAGCTGCTGAGGTAGAGCTGTGGGACACGGGGTGGGCGTCAGCCCTGGGGAACAACACTCGGTACGGGGTGGGGGGAAGAGGGTTATGGAGGGTCCCCACCCCACGGATGCTGCTGCAGCGCAACCACCCTGTCCTGGCATCACTTAGAGCCAGCAAGGGTGAGGATGGAGATGAAGGTGCTCAACTTGCATAGAATGGTTGGAAGGGACCACAAAGCCCATCCAGTTCCAACCCTCT
>NW_009719480.1:0-222 GCF_000703405.1 Apaloderma vittatum | reverse complement strand
TGCAACCGGGCCTTGGGCACTTCCAGGGATGGGACTTCCACAACTTCTCCGGGCAACCTGGTCCAGCATCTCACCACCCTCACAGTGAAGATTCTTTGGTGTCACCAACGCCGGGACACCACCAACGCGGCCACCCCGGTACCTTGCTGTTTTGGAGGAGCCGGATGATGTGCTCGAAGCAATTGTTGCTGAGAAAGATGGCTTGGAGAACCGGCCGGTCTT
>NW_009719479.1:0-2530 GCF_000703405.1 Apaloderma vittatum | reverse complement strand
CGGGACCCGGAAATTCCAGGAGGGAGCGCTTAAGACGCAGCCGACGGGCACGGGAGAGGGAAAGGCGCTTTTAACCGTGGGCAGGCGGCGGCCGTGCCGCCTCCCTCCTCGGCCTGACAGGGGTAAGCGGCCGGAAGGTCAGGGCTGCAAGAGGTGAGTTAGGCGAGTTTAATCTTCTCGCCCTATTCTCTGACCATTCACGTAATGAGTGCTCTATACTGGCGGTGTTACAGGGAAGCATTTCCAGAGTACCCGCCAGAACAAACACAAAATCAATTATCAAAAATAAGATATACTTTAAAATTATTGATTTCTTAAATAAATTCTGTTAACCTGTCAGGCTGAACTGTGATAAATTTATTCTAGCTTTAAAAGTGTTGATAATTTAAGAATCGAGAACACGACACGCTTCTGTACGTTTAAAAAGTATTTATTATAAGATGCCACGTTCCAACTTTTTCCAGCTCTGGACATTCACACGCCTCAAGAAGTGATCACTGTTCCTTGCAAAGTTTTCCCAGCAGTCCCCCACTTTACTCATAGATTCTTCGTGGCTCACGCAGAACGACACCACCCTCCTCCATAGCTTTTTCGAATTCCTGAATCTTGTTTAAAAGACAAGAGACATGAATAAATATGGAGTAAAACCAGGACTGAAACATCAGTAGGGACATGTTACATGGAGGGGCAGAGGTCAACAGCCTCAATGAAGCACAACAAGAGGAACCGCAGCTTGTCAAAATCACCCTTTTTTTTTTTGAGTGCTGCAAGAAGGGACTGTCAAGCCACGTAAGAAAATGAATGGTGAAAAGTAGAATTAATGCTTAAAAAGGAAATGCTTAAAAAAAGGGGCCAAATAAGCGTAAGGAGATGGGTACTTGCCGAGTCACAACGATATTCCCACGGGATGACGGCTTTAAAGTTCACAAAGTTGATTCCCGCTTCCAAACAGCGCTGTGCCATGACGCGGCCGAGGTTTCTGCACGCTGTTACTCCCCTGGGACTGTACAAGTGTTTCTTTATGGCCCATTCTCGGGTAGAGGCAGATACCACAACATCCCCATTGCAACGCTCAACGAAAGCTTCTACATAATGCTGTGTTCGCTCAAGCCGTAATCTGAGTGAAGGCAAGAAATAACAGGATTATGATGTCTTTTCAAGCTGTAAAGAGAGAATACATGCCAATGCTTAAATGCATAAGTGACTCACTTTATGACATAAAACTTAATGTGCTAAAACTATTCATATAATAATGAAACCCTAATATTGCTTTTATTGTCTAGGGTTTGTCTTATTAGGATATAAAACAGGACTCCTATTACCAGCTTGGCAGAGTGAAATTCCAAGAGCAACTTTTCACCAGTTACTCAGGTGCACAGCCCCAAGCTGCTTCATTCCAAACGGAGCACTGTAAGCCTGCACAGTGTGGTTTGGGTGCTTCTAAGCCAGACCGGGGAACTGCTCCAGCAGAAACGTAACCTTAGACTTGCTACGCAGTCTCTGAAAGCAGTCTGCTCACACAGCAGGTGACAACTTGTCAGGATCAGCAAGTGGTCAAGCAGTACTTCATAAGCCGTAACTCATATCCACAGGCTATGAGGAGCAACTGTTTTCTGCTGCACTGAGATGACATCAGACTTCCGGCCACGGCCAAACTGGACACAGTTCTCCCCTCAAGAACAAAATAATGGTTTTGCCAATACCCAGCTTCAGAACCTGTTTTTCACAGAATAAGAAATCACCATTTTCTAGAAAAACAAAAAGCCAAGAGACTATTATGGTGCCTCAAAAAAATGCATGGTCAGAACAGGACGAGGGGAATCCGAAGTTAAACAGTAGTTGCTTAAGCATTATTACTGCTACCTTAACACAGATGTTCAATGCACGTGCTAACCTTCAGGTAATGCTAGCCTACTGTTCTCTAACCACAGAAGATATCTGTTAATTAAAAACAACTAAGGAAGAAACCGTTTCAACAACCCAAAAAGTTTTGTAGAAATTCCACTCAGTGAGTCTGGGTTTTTTCCATTAGCTTTGGAGTCTTCATTTCTGCTGGTGACTCACCTATGCCAGAATTCACGCTTTGGCCACGTTGTCTTCCAGCCACGCTCCTTCCTAGCCAGGGCCAACTGCTCCAAGTTCCGAGGATTCCTGTTAGTGAAGTCTGGGGCAACAATCTCATTTTCACTTGTGTCCACTTCAGCCTCAGTTTTGAGACCGACTGTAGTTGATGCAAAACGAAGACCTCGGGGAAAAACACAAAATGAAATCCTACAGATTTAGGAAAAAAAACTTAGGGCAGACAGTAAAACAAATACATAATGATGCAGCTTGTAAAAATCAGGGCAAAATCACCTTTTTTTTTTTTTTACACACTAAATGGACAGATTACCGGAATTCAGTCTGCTTCTCCAATTTAAGAGGTGAACTGTAAACTAAATGAAAAGCATATTAAGTTCTAACACTGGCTCAGAACTCGTGCATAAGATATACAAACACGACTATAAGATCCCGAAGATTAAGTACACAA
>NW_009719478.1:0-3200 GCF_000703405.1 Apaloderma vittatum | reverse complement strand
CCCTGACATTCTGTGATTCTGTGATTCTGAGTTGTCAGGGGAGCTTGGAGACACACTGGGTGCCCAGGAGGACAGGGAGAGCAGAGGGGGAACCACTGGGCGGGTAGGACAGAGAAGGAAACGCAGCTACTGCTGAAGGCGTGCTTTGGGGCGCAAGACTAAAGCCACGTTCACTGTGCAGCCACGAGCAATTAATTTCTTCCCTTTCAATTTCCTCACTCTCTAAAGTGAGGATAATCACCCCGCAAGCATCGGTTTTATAGAGCGAATCAGTATCCGGCCTCAAAACCTCTTGAAAGACTAAAAGGCAACATCCTTAGAAGCATTAACCAGCTAATTCCTACTGGAGTGCAGAACCCTTGCTAATGCCATGGCATGTTGGAGTCCGACTGCCCTCAAGAAACTGCACCGCTCGGGGCCGCTTAGGCTGTCCTGAAACCCGCTTTTCGATGCTGCAGCAGTACTTGGGAGAGCCCAAGATAATTTTAGGGCAGTTCTGACCCTGGAGCACAGCACACAGTGGTCAAAACCCAACCAAAATCCAGGCATCTGCAATGGAATTAGACAACAAGCAGAGTTTCTCCACTATGCAGCGATAGGTAAATCAAAGAAAAATAATATGGAAAGAGGAGGGAAAAATATATTATGTTTGCTTGCACTGGAAAAAAATCTGTTCGTGATGACGAAGCACTGGGAGTCTCAGTTTCTCCATAACTAACCCCAAAACCCTGACCTACGTCCTACATGACTCTGAACAACTGATCAGCTGCAACGAGCACAAATTTGAAGAACACAAATCAGACGCACTTGTCAATGCATAAACACCCGGTTACTCAACGTCACAACTGAAACTGTCCCTTACACAGCTAAAAAGCAAAGGTCAAGAATAAGCAAACACGGCAGAACGTACACGTCAGCAGATTTATTTATTGCTTGAGCAAAATACCGATCAAGAAAAGACTCTGTGGGGCTTAGGAAAACGATCGACTCAAATAACCTGCAAATCAGGGCAAACGGTCTGATGTAAGAGAGGCGCTCAAATTACTGAGGTGAGAATAACTTCACAGCATTTAGTTGTATTAACCTTTTCCATCTATTAAACTTATGGATAGAACAAGCAGAAAATCTTTACGCATTGCAGAAAGGAACTTTCCGGGGTAAAATTCAAATAATTACGTTGAGAACAGGATTACTCTGCAAACACAGTTGAGAGTGGCATTAATACAGGTTAAATTTCCATCACCATGAGAAAAGTGGTGTTAGAAACAGAGCTATCCAAATACACCCAGAACAGCCCTCATATCAGCTGGCAGCGCTTAAAAGGAAAATACTTTTAAAATGGGGGAAAAAAATGGACAACTAATTGTAAAGGCACACTGGTAATATTTGAATAGAGATATTAAATCTGCTCTTATCGCACAGGAAAAGTGGCTACAAAAGTCACAGCAGTGTCAAATCAAAGCATTAAAAAGCTGTAGTGGCTCTGCACTAGTATCAAGAGTTGTTATGCTGTGAACACATCCGAGTCAGAGCTACGCCGAGCTAAGGGGAGACCAAGGCTCTTCAATACAGACGGGCCTGAACTCTCAGGCTTGTGTTAAAAATACCATAAAAGCAGAACAATGAAAACTCTGGCAGTCACTGCTCACAAGCCACGATGAAGACAAAACACTATTTCAAGTTTATTTTAAGGGAACCCTTGAAAATTAAGCAATCAGTTGCAAGCAGACATAAGCTTTTAACGAAAAATTACACTAGACATAAGAACATCTTCAGATACCAACTATTTTTACAGATGTTATCAACTTACTCATGCCTCCTGAGGAGAAATATGGAAAGTTAACTTTCTAGCATTGCATCAACAACCAATGGCTACCGTTTGAAAAGGTCTCCGACAACCCTTGCTAACATTATTTCATCAGCAAAGCATCACTCGGTAACTCCTGCGGAGCCCTGTAACCCACTCTACAGAGACCAAGGAGATGAGTTTCCTTATGGAAACCACTTCTGACCACAGGGACGTGGAATTCCAACCCAGTGGATTTGGTAACATCTTGAGGCCAGCCTCCTGAAGGGAACGTCACTGACAGCCAGGACTAACAAGCAAACTCACTCACACTTCTTTTATGTTCAGAAAAAACAGGGCTTTTTCTTTCTCCCTTACTCTCAACATGCATTTCTCCAGCTGGAAATTCATTTGACTTCTGAACCGGTTAGAATAGTGCTTACTTCCAAAGTCTGCAAAACCTTAGATAAGGGAGGATATCAGGTTTTAAAGATAGTCTTTAAAGACAGTATAAAATCCCTTTATGGAATAATTAGGAAACACAAATGAGCAACCTAAAAGCCGAACAGCTCTTGCAGTGACTGGGAACACACTGTGCTGTGCCTGGGTGGGTACCGACAGCCAGAGCTAGGGAAAAAATCCTCTGCCCAACCCAACTGCACCAACCCTGCACCCCAGCCACCAGGAAAGTCTGGAAAACACAACCTGCAAGTGAAAGCTTCAAGTCTAGTACTTAGGGCGTATTTGCAGTTTTTCCAAGTAGGGTGTGAACATGATTACTTAGAGCTAGGATTTCACATATGATCATTTTAAGACCATAACATGTTACCACAGACAGCAAAAATCAAAATTCCTAAGAAACTCAGGGAATAAAACAATATCTGCCTTCTACAGTACAGTTTATTCTACAATATGACACTGTACATTGAAGTAGCATTTTAAAAATTGAGGAAAGTGACAGAACTTGAAAACAAGGTAACTGCACAGATTTTCATTGGGTATTCCAGTCAACTTTTGGATACCAAGTCATCTTTGAGATTTGAGAAGGTGCAACCACCACACGGGTCCATCCCTAAGTGGGTTGAAAAAGCCAGAACGGTTACACGTCGTAGGGCAGGTGACTTTAGTGGGATCGCATTTTGCGCTCTGAGACAGTCTACTGGAATTTTGCAAAGGCCTCAAGCGTATCGGAAACAACCAAGGGTTCCCGGGGGAAGAAGCCCCAACCCCAGCCGCACGCCAGGTCCTGGGGGTCCCCGCGCAGCCCTGGCCCACGCACCTCGGCTGCGGGAGCGGGTTCCCAATGCGAGGCCTACTGCAGAGCTTTACTTAATGATGGGGAAAACAATTAAAAACCCAACGTATTTCTGGAAAAAGATTAAAAATAAGGCTTAAGAATAGACTCCGAGAGATG
>NW_009719477.1:0-18139 GCF_000703405.1 Apaloderma vittatum | reverse complement strand
TCCAGTTCCTCCTGTCTGTTACCCATGCTGCATGTATTAGTGTAGATGCACCTCAGCCGAGTCACCTTTTGGATGGGAGAAGCCCTAACACCTTCCTGATGATACTCAGATGTTTCCATAGTAACCATCCTCTCAACAACCCTTGGGTTCTGCCTGCAACTTGGTATGACATTTTGATCCCATGCTAATTTACAAGATTGTATGATCCTGTTACTACTACATTCCTCCCCCACAAGCACTGTCATGTTACATTCTTGCTCCTTTTCAGTGGTCCTGGTTTTGCCCCCACCCCCTTCCATACCCAGTTTAAAGCTCTCTCTATGAGCCCTGCCAACTCCCTTCCTAAAATCCCTTTTCCTCTGTGGGATAGGCTATTTCCACACATTTCCAACAGACCTGGCCTCTTGTAGATCCAGCTGCTGTCAAAAAACCCAAACCCCTGCCGGACACACCAGTCTCGGAGCCAGGTATTAATCCGCTGGTACCGCCTGTCTAATCCCTCATTTTTCCCCTGAACTGGAGGGATAGAGGAGAACACGACCTGTGTTCCTGATCCCTTAATCAGATGCCCCAAGGCTCTGAAGTCCTTCTTCATAGTCCTTGGAGTGGTTCTTCCTAATTCATCACTGCCTATCTGAAACAACAAAAGGGGGTAATAGTCTGAGGGCCGTACTAGGGAAGGAAGCTTCTTACTTACGTCTCTAACCCTGACCCCTGGGAGGCAACAGACCTCCCTGTGCACCGGGTCTGGTCTGTGTTTCGGGCCTTCTGCTCCCTTAAGGAGTGAAGTCCTGGCATTCTACACTCCACAATGTTTAAATGTGTGAGGATTTTTTAGAGCATGAAAGAGGGAATTTCAGTTAATTAGAGAGGAATTATTATAGGCATGAATATGGACTTCAGCAGTGGTGTGGTCAAAAGGAAGATCCATTCTGGCAGTCTTCCCTTGCTAGTGCCAGGAGGCCTTACACCCAGAAGTAAGCATGTGGTAAAGGCAGTTGGTTCAGGGTCAGAGATGACTTTAGAACTCTGACTGTGTGTACAGGGATAAGATCTGTGTAAAGAAGCAGGAAAGCTGTCTTGGAGAGCAAGAGGGACTTCTTTCCCTTGACATTTGAGCCTTTTGAAGAATTAGCTAGTAAGGAAATTATAATGTAGCAAGGGAATGCCAGAATCAAGACAAGCTGTTAAAGAGACCAGAGATTACTTGCCAAGGTCACTGATGCCTTGCATGCTTTCTGTATAAATGTCCAAAGCTGAGCTAGCAGTAAGATATCCCAAAGGAGGAGGATGCTTAAGAACGAGAAAGTAGAAGAATCAGAAGCAGATGCCTGGTGCTTTTAAGGTACCGCGTTGTCATGGGGGCATATTGTTGGTATAAGCACTATTGTCTTTTGTTTTGAATTATGGAATTATATGATCATAAAATCATAGAATTCATTCAGTTGGAAAGGACCTTTAGAGGTCATCTAAGTCCAACCCCCTGGAAGTGAGCAGGGCCATCTTTAAGTAGATCAGGTTGCTCAAAGCCCCATCCAGCCTGACCTTGAATGTTTCCAGGGACAGGGCCTTCACCACCTCTCTGGGTAACCTGTTCCAGTGTTTCACCACCCTCATTGTAAAAAATTTCATCCTTATATCCACTGTAAATCTACCTTCGTGTAGTTTAAAACCATTACCCTATATCCTGTCACAGCAGGCCTTGCTAATAAGATTGACCCCATCTTTCTTAGAGGTTCCCTTTAAGTATAGAAAGGCTGCAGTTCATGCATTCTTCTTGCATTCTTGGCCAAGTCTAACAACTGGTGGTTGAGGGCTCCTGGAAGAACTCCCTCATCCCTTTTGCCCCATACTGCCCATACTGGTTTGTGCCCTGGAAATTCTTGTGACCTCTCTCTATGGAATCATATTCTCCCTTAAGAAAGTAAACGTGATGTAAAGTATGTAGCACAAAGGAGAGTGTAGTCGTAATGCATTCAGAAAGTTTGGCTTTGACCTTGTAGTACTGAAAGGCATTCTAAGCATAAAAGGAAGAGCAGAGCCACTCAGACATCCCAGAATTTGAAGGGACTAATATTTCATTGTGTGCACTTCTAAAATGCTTATTACAGATCTTTTATTTACAACTATCATGTCTCTTTTGAATTTGCAGAGGAGGAATATCAAGGACAAACCAAGAGAAAGCGCATCCGAAGGAAGAAGCAAAAGAGTAGTTTGCAGAACTCTAATAATTTACGTGGAGAACAAACAGAATCTCAAAGGGAAAAGATTCTTGTTCAAGATAAGTTACAGCTGCAGCAGATAGACAGTCCCAAAATGAGCAAAAACAAAAAGAGGAAAATGAAAAAGAAGCGACAGAAAGAAAAAATGAGAGCAGCTGGCTTGGTAACAAAAACTACAAGTGTGGATTTTACATATCAGCCTGACAAAAATAACAGTAAAGAAGCAGCAGGCTTAAAAGATGTAGATGAAAAGGCAGATAGCATTCTGGACTTCCTGCAGGCAACACAACAAATTTATTTTACTGACAGTAGGTACCATTTTTTCTTCTTACTTTTCACGAGTATTACCAGGTAGGGGAAAACTGATGTGCACTTGTTGCTGCAGAATGGGTAAATCTGCTAGAGAAGTGTTTCTTTTGAACTCAGTAAGACATGTGAGTGCTTAGTATTTGTCCCTTTTTCTAGTGTGTACATGAGTATGTAAGAATACACATCAATATAAAAAACTGGTCTGATCTCTTTGTTTCTCTGTCTTTGAAGATATACATAATACTCCTTGGTCTTTTTAAAAAACATTCCAGTGCACTTGGGGTAAATGTAATGGTTAAAATGGACTAAATTCTTCCCTCTGCAAGCAAACATCCGGAAGGATTACTTGCTTTCAAAGGGCTTCAAATGAGGGCAATAATTGCTATCCTAAACTACTTTAATCCTTACCATCTCTGAAGCAACCTACTTTTCAGAAAGTTCTCCTTCCCAAGAGGAGATTTATTTGTAATATATGAGGAAATCTAGACAGACAGCATCTAAGAGGAAGGCAGGAGAGACTGTTGGCACTGGAGCAGTGTATTGGCATAAAGCACTTGTGAACATGATGAGTGTCAGCTGATGCCCAATGCACATTCCATGGCACCTTAAAAAGAATTGCGTGGGTGTTATCCCTAATTGCCTATTGAATGTTCAACTGGCCACTAAAATCAGAGAAATTCCTACTGTAAGTTGCTTCCGTTACCTTCCTAAAAAGCTGCCTGTATGGTGCTTTATGTCATAAATGTCTTACCTTAATGGTAAGTGCTACAGTACTTAACTGTGGTGGTATCATGTAGAATTAAATATGTTTTCTTAAGGGCAAGCTGATGTGTTCTTTAGTTGATCAGTTCAGAACATAGCTTCAAAATGATAATTGTCTTGTAAAACTAGAGAAAAGCAGTGAAAAATTTTCAAAGTGCATGGCCTTGACTGTCTTTATGAAGCTGAGTGAAGAATATTATTAAACAGCTTACCTACCTGTACAAGTTCCTCTTAAGTGAGAGCTGTCAGTTTCTAGTCCCATAAAATTCAACTTTAGAATACAGATTTACTTCAAAACCCCTGTTAAGATTACATCAGGGATTTCACATTAATTTTTTTCTCAAGATTTATACATAGCATTTTATTTGCTTACTGTTAAAATTTTTCTGCTGTGTCAGGTCTTCATACTCAACCTAGCATTGGAAATCCATCCTGCTTTCTGGCAAATATATTTCCATCACCAAAAATAAGAATTTTACTATTTCAGCATGTGGCTAAGTACATTTAAGCTAAACTGCAGGTATTTGCCGCAGTGGAACTCCACAGTAAGTGAGCAAGGTGCAAGCTCAGTTAACAGTTCTGCTGTTAATACATGACCCAGAACAGAAAGCTGGTCAGTCTTCCACAGCTGTGTTCCATGTTCAATTTTAAGAAAAAGTGTTGAGCTTCCACCTTTCCTGGAAGTCAAGTTCAGGTTTTAGCAGCGTTCAACAGACTGACTGGCCCTGCTGTCAAACCTGCTGATCAGAGGGTTCAGACAGTGGAGACCTTGGAATCCACAGAGGGAAATTCTGAGGTAAACGGAAGTTCATCTGCAGATAAGATATCACATCCATAAATCAAAATGTGACTAACTTTCTTGTTAGGCACATCCCCATTTATACAGTGATCTGACATTATGCTATTTGCCTTTTCTAGTTAAGCAACTTTAACGCTCCCTGGATTTTTTAGATAAACACGGAAGCCATTTCTTTTAGCAGCATTTTCAAATGGTCACATTAGATTGTACTTCTTGTCCTTGTATCAGAAAGCTGAATCGGGAAAAATCTGTTCTCAGTTATCTTGCTGGTAAAAACCGGAAGAATTAAAGGGAGTCTAGTGATACTGAAATGGAAAAATAAATTTATGCTTTAGTACTCTAGAAACAATGTATGGCCTTCTCTGCTCTAATATCTGCTTTTTAAATAAAAATATAATAACAAGATAACTGGATGCCTCCAGAAGTGCTTTGCAACAGTTCCACAGAGCTGTTCCCTGTCTCCATGTGTGTGTGAATTTTTATAATATATAGCGTGTAGGAAGCAAAACCACAGTGCTTTGGCCACAGCACAGTTCCTTTATCACACCTTTTTTCTGTGTAAATCTTGGAAATTTAGATTCTTCTTGCATCCCTGCCATATGAAGCCTATTGTCCTTTTTACTTTTTTAATTTGATATTTTCCTCTCTTTCCATTGTTTTAATATTTAATGAAAAATGGGATAAGCGAGCTACTCTTTAGTACCTGATACTTGGTTGTAAGTTGTACTAAAAAGGAAGATGTTGTCTTTGAGAAGAAAGTATAATTAGGAAAATTCACTGTGCTCACTGGGTGTTTTTAATGTGGTTTTCCAATTCTTTTTCCAGATAAATCAGCAGGCACAGATCCTGCTGTAAATTTGGCAACAGCCCAAGAGCTTTTACAATATCTCGAATCTCGCACCATCTCTTCCTCAGATGTGATTCTTCTGCATCAGTTGAAATCCCTTGTATTGCTACAGGATATTGAGAGATTGAAGGACGGTTTGAAACAATTCCAAGAACAATCCATGATGCCTCCTGGTGGGTACCATTCTCTCATGTGCATTCAAAGGTTTTTTTCTGTGTTTTGTGTTTTTTATTACAGAATCACACACAGAATCACAGAACATTAGGGATTGGAAGAGACATTGAAAGATCATCTAGTCCAACCCTCCTGCCAAAGCAGGATTACCTTAGGAAGCTGTAAATGGTGTTAAACATACGCATATACAGGATTTGAAAGCATAATTCCCACAAAAAATACAGTGATTTTACCTCTTTCTTGTTTGATTATGATCAGTACTGAAGCTTTTCATACTTTGCAGCAACTGCAGAGTACAAAATGATCCAGATTCTTGAAACAGTATTTTTTTAAATCTTAACTGCTTTAGGACAGAAAGTCTTTGTAAACCTCTTAAATCACTGGAATTAATTTGTTTGTCTTGGAGATTTTACTCATCCAGTTAAGGATTAATTTTACATGCATAAGAGTCGGTAAAGCCCATTGTTTCATTTCTTCTTGATCACCTATTTGGCTTCTTTAACAAGTGGACATGTGCATGCCAAAGTTTGATTTACAGATTTGGTTTTGTGTAAATATAAACAGCTGGTTTAAGTTTCTAAAAAATACTGTTGACTGTGCAAAGGCGTGAACTCACTCTTTATATTAAATGATATGATAAAGTCATTCATGAAAAGAAAAATTATTCTGTTACTAAATCTTTTCATCCCTGAGGCACAAGTCTGATTTCATTCATGCTCCTTTGGTTCTCTTTTATAACCCTGATAATTTTAGTAGAATCTCTTCTTGGACAGTTAATAGTTCCTCAAGTGAATATGGGATCAGCATGTAGTCCATAGAAGGTATAATAATTCATTTTTGAAGTAGGCTTCATTTAAACAGTCATTGTTACTTGCCATTAATACATTTGTTGCAGCATCAGCCAAATCTACAACATGCGCTGAATTTTCTTGCCTCTCAAATAATTTAATCAGAGTTGAGAGCACTTGCTAAACATTTTAGATAGTACTCTAAGTCTTTTGAAGACATAACGACTGTGGTAACAGAGTAAATAAGATCATAGCCATCAGAGGCTTAGCAAGAGCATTCGAAGAAGAGTCTGCTGCTCAAAGTATCATTAGATAATTTACAGCATGATAGAGGCTAAAGATCCCTGTCAAGACTGGAGCGTCTTGCATGCTGTGCATTGTGAAAAAAACAGAAAGGAGAGAATTCCTGCCTGTAGGGTTCATAGTTGATACATTTTGAAAAGGACACTCTTACAGAAGTATGTGTGTATTCTTTAAAGTGTACCTATAGAGCATGACAGCCCTTAAGTTTCTGATAGATCTGAAGTATTCACATACACATGGAGCAAAATCCTTTTGTGCATTCAATAATTAATTTCAAGCTTAGATTCTATCATCTTAATTGTCGTCAGGTATAATGGATATAATACACTTTTGCGGACTAAGCAGGACTCACCAGTAATAGGGGTAATAGTACTGGCTCTTTATTAAATGACCTAATTCAGGTTTTGCTGATTAAATCAAAATGGAACTGTTGAAGTGACCACATTCAGGATATTCCTTATTGGCCTTGTCCAGATTCTGCTCAATACAGTAGGAATTTTGTTGGATTTTGCAGCCTTGAGACAAGCTGCTCTGTTTACTTTTATATAGCAGAAACATCAAACTGGAGTGAAAACAGAAGCAACTTAGAAACAAATCTGTGCAACTACCCTAGTTCTCTGATGGATGTATTTGTTACTTGAAAAAGCAGAAAACAAGTCTTGGAATTATTTTTAAAATTCATTTATGTTTCTAGTCATACAACCTGAAATTGTTTACCCTGCCAATTGATTTGTTTTTTCCCTCCTAACTGTTGTGGGTCCAGGCTCAATTCTAATCTCATTCAAAGTTCACAGTAGTGTAACAGTAGTAGTTGATTTGATATTCATGAGGTACAACAACATAAGAAAGAGGGAAAATTCATTCTTATAAATTATTAAAGGATAATGAAACACCTGCTAGATATTAATTTGCATCAGCAGAGTGTAGCAATGCATTCTACTTGTACTTCAGGAATTTCAGTGAATGAGAATGTAGTACACTGAAATTTTACCTTGAATTAGGCGTTTAATTATTTTTTCCGCTACTTTTGGCTCAAAAATAGGTCATCTTGCCCATTTTAAAAAATTTTAGATTTCATTCCCAATGAACAGCTGCTAAAAGAGTGGTTGCAAAATATTGAGAGCAAATTCAAGTTCCTGTTATAGAAGTACAGGTTAGGGCTGATTATGAAACTAAAAATGTACAGGATATCATAGTAATCCCAATTTTTTTACAAGTTTGTCTAATTTTCTTACCTTTCCTATTTTGTTTATTTTTACTGAGGCATAATGTACTGGAAGAAAATGTCATTTCTTATTAGCATGATGAAAACAATTGTTCTTAATTTTAGCTAGGTGTGTTATTTTTTCAAAATAAACCTATTTTCAGTTCAAGAAGCAATGTTAACTCTCTTTCCCATGGGTATGATTCTACCTGTGATGTCAGCATCAAAGAAAGAATAATGCACACTAGGTTTCATTCAGTTTTGTCATTAATTCAAGGAAGGAAATAGTACGAAAAAAATTAGAAGTGGTCCATCTCTTTCGTATAAGTGCACATTCTCCATTTTACTTTGCAAAGTAAAGATACCATTATATATCTTTTATTTCCTCATATATATGTATGTTATGGTTTAATCTGATTTTCCACTGAGTCTGCCAACTCCCGCTTAGCATTTGCTTTTCTTAGTAACTTTTTACAGACCAGAGTATAGCTATGGACTGACTGCCCAAGGTCTGCAGATCAGTTGAAAACCGCTGGTTCAAGACCATCGTTTGGTGTCTCACACCTTTAGCATGTTATTCAGATTAAGAATCACATTTCAACCAAAAGAAAAAAAGAACCGATGAAGAAAAAAAATTTCTTTTATCTTAAGTTCTTAGAATATATGTAGTCATATCAAGGAAAGGTCTAACAAGGTTGGTGGTAAGTTCTGAAATGTTTTGCAGGAAGAGGAACTTGCTGAGGAGATTGAAACAGAAAAATCATCAACATTAAGATATTATCTTTAACCCTTCATTTAAATGAGAAAACATACTTGAACAGGAAAATCTCAGTATGTCAAGGGTGAGTGTCAGGAAGACAGTGCCAGGCTCTTCTCAGTGACATCCAATGACAGGAGCAAGGGGCAACAGGTACAAGCTGGAACATAGGAGATTCCACAAAAACATTAGGAAAAACTTTTTCACTGTGAGGGTGACAGAGCTCTGGCACAGGCTGCCCAGGGAGGTTGTGGAGTCTCCTTCCCTGGAGACATTCAAAACCTGTCTGGACACGTTCCTGTGTGACCTACTGTAGGTGATCCTGCTCTGGCAGGAGGGTTGGACTAGATGATCTTTTAAGGTCCCTTCCAACCCCTGACATTCTGTGATTCTATGGTTAAGAGGTACTGGTTGTTCTGCCTAGTTGTCATCCTCTATCAAGTTACCTTGTACTTTGTGTTTCGAGTTACTCAGTCACGTTACCTTCAATGTTGTACTTGAGCAGTCACGTGGAACTGTATGTGGTCAAGTGTTTTGGTTGAACATGACTAAAGTGTTGTTCTTCTCAGACTGTAAAAAAAGAAAAAAATATCCAATTCCAATTTCCATTGACTTGGTGGTTTTTAACAAAACATACTTCCCTCTACTGGCAGTCTTCTATACATACAGGGAAGAGAATGTTTAGAAATCAAGACAGCCACACGTTTCCTGTGCTGGGGACTTGGCTGGTGGCTGTGGGAAAGCCAGGGGCCGTTTGCAGAAGGAGGCCGGGCACCGTCACGGTCCTGCTGAGGGCAGTGGTCAAAGGAGAAGAGCTGCGACTGGGAGAAATGCTCCATTAGCTGGTTGGAAACTGTAGCTTTTGAAACGAGGGTTACTTAATTCCCATTTTGCGTCAATTATTAAAGCATAGGTGATTGCTTAATTAAAAAAAAAAAAAAAGAAAGGCCATTATCTCCAAATTTATGAACTTGTTCAGCTCCTACTCATAAACTTCATTCCACTCTCGGTTAACTTTTCCTCTTTGTTGGTTAGTATCACGTCTCAGATGTACTCTTCCCGTGTTGCCTAGGAAATTATCACTCTCAGAAGAGCTAGAAGCTTCTTTTAACTGTCTTTTTTTTTGGAGAGTTCTTCTTTATTTATGTCTCTATCTCTGGAGAAGGAGGGGGGTACATTTTGCAGACCAAAAGTAATACGGTTACTATGTGCCAACAATGCACAGGCTCGATACACAGAGGCCCTAAAGTTATTAAATTTAACCTTTTTTTTTTGTGAAAATTCAAAGAGGAAATGAAATGTGAAAGCTATATTAGCATAACATTATAGAATAATCTTAAATGTGATATTATTTGATAAGTACTGTAGAAAGGCCTGTTGTTAAAAATAAATGAAATCATATAGATAATCTCTGAATTAAGACAGAAGCCCTGGCATTTCCAAGCTTTAATGCAGCTGTCTGTACCAGATGACTCATTCTCAACTGAGGCTTCTAGGTGCTACTGAAAGGTAAATAGTAATGTGTGAAATTACTCTCCAGAAAGAAAGAAGATGACACCCTTTTAGCCTTACTCATATAATTATGTCATTCTGATCTCCTTTCTTTCCAAATTATTGCATTGAAATAAATAGGACAGAACCAAAATTGTTTCTCATGCAAATAACTGACCTCCTAAAAGAAAATGCACCTGTTTATCTAGAAATTCATATGTACTGGTCTTCAAGCTACAGTATCTGAATTAGTTTTACTGAAATGTTAATATTGAATGGAAATAGTTGTTCACACCAGTTTTGTCTTTCATGTTCAGAAATGTCATAGAGGTATTTCAGGGAGAATGTGTTTTCTTTGTTTCAGATTATACCAGGATAATCACGTCTCTGTTTCACTACTGGATTACAGATATCCTTCCTGTGAAGAACAGGAAATAAAGACTTGCCTGTGTCCATAAGTGCAGGGTTAAAATTTAATATAGAAACTCTTAACCAAGTAACAATTGCTCAGAAAGAGCAGTGTCAATACACATTCTACACCTTCAGGTAAATTATTTTTCTGTGTTACGAACTCCACGAGATAATAAATAGGGTACAACTACGTGTGATTGGTGTGCTTGGCTGGTCAGGAATATCTGTATGATTTATGACCTGAGTCTTCAGCTGGGTTAGTATCTACATTTCATTTTAGGATAAGGGATTTATTTGGAATGATAAAGTCTATATCAATTAGTTTGTTTAAGAAATACAGTTGTTGAGGTTTTTTTATTTATTAATTGATTGTTCCTTTCTGGAAATTTTATTTCTTTACTTTTCTCGTTTATCTGATATATTTGTTTACCTGAAAAACGTAAATATATTTTATATTTAAATCCGAGCAACAATATGTCTGAGGAATGTATTTTTGCTGAATAAACTGCTAAACTATGGAAATAGATAAATTTGTACATGTGGGTCATGTAGGTACTGTTTGGAGTTATCCAGAAACTTGGATGGCGTTTTCTGAACTGTTCTACTACCTGTTACAGTCCGATGGGCTTCACTGGCTGCAGAATTATGGGACCTGGTTCTTCCACTGATTACTGTGTAGTCTTTCTGCAATAGAATTGATCCATGTGTAGATGATACAGTAAATAATATCCATGGTTGTAAAGTGCTTTGGAATCCTGAAGAAAAAATACATGAGAGGCTCTTCTCTCAGCTGAGTCATTCACCTGATAGGTGATACAAAGCAAACCCTTTTTATACCTTAGTGTGTTAGCTTCCTCGTCAGTAGAATAGGGGCAACATATTTATCTCTTTGAACATGTGCATGGAGATGTGTTACCAAGACTATATAATCATTGTGTCCTGTTTTTGCTTTATGGGGCTTTTTTTGGTATATCACCTGATAATACCCTATTGCAAGACATTATTTTTAGTGGTGCTTAAAAATGTGTACTAAAAATACAATCATACCTCATTCTCATTAACTGAGGAAGCTAAAAGAGGTTCAGTAACATGCCAAAGGATTGCAGGTGCAGATAAAACAGTCTTATGGGTAAGGCAGCTGTGTGCAGCTCTTGAGAACTAGAATTAGGTCTATACCTGCTAGGAAAGGTATTTAAACCAGACTTTGCAGAGGGGAAACCAATTGTGTGTTACCCGTTTTAATGCTTCTCACTTGCTAACGTGTAGGCACTGAATGGTAGCCATGACTTTCTGCTGAGATGCTGCATGCCTCAGTCCCACATCTGGAGAGTGAATCACTTGCATGTGAAGTGCTGAGATACTCTACTGACAGACCCCACAGGAAATTAATCACTTCATCCTCAGGCTGAGGTTTGAACGTCATGCAGTAAATGAGGCCTAGGAACTGCACCAAAAGGATATGCAGCAACTTAAGCATCATCTGTCACACTGAGTGTGAAAAATATAGATCATGTAATTAAAGACAGTATTTTGAAACACAAGTACAAACCAGGTCAAATTACGACCCTACAAACTGCAGTGCTTGCATTTCCTGATGCTCAGGTAACTGTGCTGAGGGATGTTGTAAGCCTGCTGCCTTGGGTGGACCACAGGATTTGGGGATTCCTCCTCACCCTCTGGATCCCAGGCTGGTGCACCTGGAGATCTGGATCTCTCTCCATGCCGCACCAGTGGAGGCAATGGCAGCTTTTGTGTTTCTGGGTTTAGCCAGTCACGAGGCTCAGCATGTATCTCGGAGGTCACACGCACACGACACTCCCCCGGAACTGCCACGGACAGGGCACTGCCTGTAACAACACCCACGAGTAACGCTGCCAGGACTCACATAAAACTGTGTAGACAGTCACCTTCTCTGACTGACTGGCACTGAAGTTCACTCATGACATATTTCGTATCCCGGCATGGACCCTGGGTCCTCCTGCCCGCTCTGTGAGTCTCCAGCTCCCCAGCCAATCCAGCCTAACGCACAGCATCACACGCTCACAAGCACACACACACTCATCTCACGGCTGTTTATTGCTTTATTTTCTCCTCTTTATTATTTCTGTCTCAGTGCTTGGCCATTTCTCATAATATTGAAGTAATTCTAAAAAATTATGCTGCATTTTAAGTAGCTGGGCAGCCAGAGAGGAACGGATTGGGGTATCTTTGCCAAACAGAGATACTTTGTCCTCTCAGTAGTCTAATCCCAGAATGTGAGTAAAATTTCTCAGGTTAGTAATGTGCTTTGCTTGAATTGAGTAATAATGGGGAAAAGATTACTTTCAGTCTCTCTTTTTCTCCTTCATTTTAGCCACTGTAACAGCTTTGTATTCTGTGCAGGATTCAGCTGGCCCTAACAAAGCAAGCCTGGGAACAGTTTCAGAGCGTAGCTAGTTAGTGATATCTGATGTCTTTGTAAATGACCCGCGGTAAGAGCTGAATCTTGCACTTATCAAACCTGCCACTATTACACTAACAGAGATTTTAAGCAGTAAGGGTAAAGTAAAATCTGAGATCCTCGACAGTTTAGAAGGTTGGACCACAATTCAAGCAGATAAATTGTAAATTGTCATTGTAGATAAATGCAATCACGTGAGAGTGTATTTGTTTCTGAAACAAACGTGCCAAACAACAGTGTACCGAACCACAATGTGCATAAGGACATGTGAGAGCACTACAGGAAGGAAAACAGCAGGAAGATCATAGAATCATAGAATGGCCTAGGCTGGAAGGGACCTTAGAGATCATCTAGTCCAACCTCCCTGTCATGGGCAGGGACGCCTCTCAACTAGATCAGGCTACTCAAGGCTCCATCCAACTTGGCCTTGAACACCTCCAGGGAGGGGGCAGCCACAACATCTCTGGGCAATTTATTCCAAAGTCTTGCCGCCCTCGTACTGAAGAATTTCTTCCTAAGATCCAATCTAAATCTATTCTCTTTCAACTTAAACCCATTTCCCCTTGTCCTATCAGTGGACACTCTTGTAAAGAGTGAAGATCTAGTTTAAAAGCAAAAGAAATGGACATTGCTTATCCTATTAAAGTATCTATTAGGCAATGTACTAAAAATGGTGATAGGGAAGAATTGTTTGGTTCCGTTTATCAGCCTATTTGCAGAAGATTTCATACACCAGAATTTTAATACCTGGTCACTTTTCTGTGCTTCTTCTCTAAGACAAATGGTGCTGAGTCACCCTACACCTTTTATGGTTTATTTGAGCAGCAGTATAACCAACGTGGCTGGGATATGAAAACGGAAAAATTTTAAATTAATATCCACCAGTGAACACAGCGTGTTTTGTGTTTCACTATACATGGCTCCTTCAACACAGCAATGAAACATTTATCGCTTTGGATTTTGGTGCCAAACTCATAAAAGGCAAAGGACATGACCTTGAACTTTTGCTTCTTTTGGATCATTCAATCTAATGAATGTGCAGTATCTGGTATTTTTTAAGCTGTGGAAGTGGACTTTGCATCAGAGAACTTCAGACTGAACTGTAAACACACTATTACGAGCATATTTCAAACTTCCGGGAAGATAGAACTTTAAAATCTTATTTTTAAAACCTACACAGACTCCAACAGTAGGAAGAATTTAAAGATCAGCTAGCAAATAGCCTACTTGTGGCTTAAGGAGTTAGCTTTCTAGTTTGCATAATTAAACATTACACAGTAAGGAAGGAACAGCAGCACAGTGGGAGAGAAATCAGGCTCTTAGGTGGTGGTCACTTCCATAAGCTTTGAGTACAAGGAAGGCCACGGAGGCTGAAGTAGTTTGGGGCATCTGTAGTAGTGAATAACTGGAATAACAGCACCTGTGTGCAAGGGGATGAGTTCACCGTTATTTCTGTCTGTAGGTACATGTTTTATTTCTCAAATTTGCGTGTAAGACCTTAATTCTTTTGTGGATAAGTAATGTGGGAATCAATCTCTAATGTTGCAGATTTTTACTACTTTGTAAGTGGTGCAGTATTTTAGATAGTATTGTGTAGAGTTATAAATTCTTTAATGTGTTTTCTATGACAGCTGACTTCTCTCCCCTGTGCTAATGCAGGGTTGTACTACTCAGTAGGGTGAATCTCTGAAATGATATCTGAGGAAGAAAAAAAGACTTTAAAAAGAAGAAGACAAGGAAGAAAAAAGGTGGTGAATGTCAGCATGAAGGCAGAAAATTGTTAAGCTGTCTTTGACCAAAGAAAACGTATTTCAACCTGTAATATTTGGTATATCATAAAACCAGTCCACAGACATAGAGTGGAGAGATGCGTAATATGCTTGTACAGTATGCTACACATTAAGTATAATAACAAAGAGTGGTCGTGAGAAAAAATAGCAAACTGTAAAATTGGAAGAGGCATTTTATTTAATATTTAGGCCAAGCTCAGGTTATAACTGTAGAGATTTTGTGATTAATTGCTTCAGCCCTAGATTGCACCTAAGGAGGGCTGCATTGCACATGTCTATGCAGCTAATTTAGCTTCACTGTTAACTATTTTATCCTCTGCGTTGCATCTAAGTAAATTTTGTTGAATGGGATAATTGTAATGGCTGAGTATTTCACAATTTTTAATATATGTTTTTCTTAGCTGAAAAAATTCTATTTCTAAACTGCTAGATATATGCAGAACTAAGCCATGGGGGAAAAGCACTCTGTGAGTGTAAAGAACAAGCAGAAATTTACAAATGCTGTATGATTCCTACATCTAAAGATCTATGAAAAAAAAACATATTTGATTATTTGAAAACAGCTTGTGTGCACTGCCATCACTCAAGGTCAAATATATAGCTTTAATAAGCACATTCTCCAAGTTGAGTGCTTAGCTTTGTAGAATTAATAGTCTATAGTCATTTTAATGAACTGTATACATTTGTAAAATGTCTAAGTAAGCTGTAGTTCTCTTTTACATTATTACTGCAATGTTACATCCTGTTTTAGGATACTTAATGCACAAAAAACCCCAAAAAGCTTTATCTAAGACTGAAGACTACACAAAAATAGAGAAGGAATGAATCTGTGGTTCAGTACCTTCTTCTAGATCAGCTCTAGGCTGCTGTAGGTTGCATCAGCTAGAGACTGCTTTTCTTCACTTTCAAGATCTTTGTCATTCTTCTCAGTCCCTTAGTCAGCGCACAGATGATGCCTCCATCCTCTCAGCCCCTGTTACTAGCTTTCATCACCTGTTTGCTACATTCTCAGATTAATGCATTTGTGCTTTTTCCCACAGTGCCTTCCACAACTCTTTACAGTCTGGTGTTTCCATCGTCTTCCTTTCCTTTAAAGCTCTCCTTTGCCATGAAGCTGCTCAAAGCTTGGCAACAGCCAGGTCAGTAGTGTGCTAAGACAACTGCCTACTGTGCTGACTAGTGTTGCCTTATTGTATCTGTGTACTCTCACATCAATCTATCTATTTTCTCATCTGTTTTCTCCTTTCTTAAACTAGTAGTAGGCCTCCTGCACCGCACCCAGCACAGTCAATTTCTAGTACATCTGAGGTGCCAGTGTGCCAGGGGAATGTAACAGACTTAACTGCAATCAAGAATGTGCTAGAGCATGTAAGCAAGACTTCTAATAGTTAAAAATGGCATAATACCTTTACACTGCACACATGGTCAGTGTAGTAAAATAGGGACCTGGTTCTCCCTAGTAGACACTGTGTAGGTAGTGTTCATCTGCAGCTTGCTAAGAAGAGTTTGGAGGCGAGGGGAGTGAGATTCATTTCTCCTAACTTCAGATTGTCTGTAGTGTAGGTACTTCTATCTGAGCTGCCTGTTCTAAAGAACTTTATAAGTGGGATGAAGGAGATAGTTTGTACAGCCCATTAACTGATTGCTTCTAGATATCTAGAATCTAGATATCTAGATATCTGGTTTAGTATAAGAACAATGGTACAAATAGGAGAATGTACATTTTTACATTGACTATTCTGGGAGCATAGACAGGTGGGTCAAATTAAAATGTCTGCTTTGCAGGCATCTGTATCTTGAAAAGAAAATCTTTTACTGCATCTGAGAAAGTGACAGGAATGCATGTGTTGCATGACCAGAACATCACTTACTCCTGGTACTGGTCTGGCACTGACATGTTTGTTCAACTTGGACAGGGCTGTGACCTCCCACTCTTGCTGTTTTCCTGTCTTCTGTTGGGAGGCCATTGCCTAGGAGTCATAAAAGAGAGAAGAGTAAGGACCTCTTGTAGAGCTGAGGTTGGAACTCTCCCCGTGCAAGCTGAAAAGGTGCTTCTGCTCTTCCTCTTGTCCCCTTCATGCAGTCATCCACAAAGTGGCCTCCACTATTTCTCAAAGAGGCTCAGTAAAAGGTTGCTTGGTGATTTATTCTTCCTTTCAGTAACAATAATGAAGTGGAAGTGCACATAAATGCACAGAGAAGGAGTAACCATTGCTAGGAATATAAAGCTGATTCCCTGTTATCTGTGTTCTAGAAAGTGAATCAATAGCAAATCTATTTTTTTCAGAATCAGAGGAAGAATCACCAAACTCTAGACCTAGTGATAGCTGTTTGATCTGTCTGGCTTGTTGGAGCTTAGAATGAAGGTCATGTTCAAATCCAATTGGAATTTGTGGAAAGCATCTTAGCTTATTACCATTACTGTAGTGCTGGATTCTATTTACATTGGTAAACAGTTTAAAATACTTGATATGTTATTCAATTAAATCTGTGATTGCGAACTGACAGACCAAAGTGCATTGATTTCTCCAACCACATTAAGCTAAGTACAGGGCACAGTGTTTCATTAGCCTGTCTGCTTAACCCTTTCACATTAATTCAATTATTCAATATAAAATTAATGTGCAAAATATTAAATAACTCAAAATTTTTAAATTAGAAGGCGTTGCAAGAGTATATATTCATCTCAGTAGTTTCTGTCATATTTATTACTGGATGATTTACAATCTGCTATGGATCGCATTGTTATCTGGATAGTAAAAGTCAATCTGACTGAAAAGGTTTTTTTCTGTACTAAGTGGATAGATTCATAGAGGGTAAGACTAAAGAGGACGTGAGATTATCTTTTCCAGCCCCATCTAGATACCTAGTCATAAATTTTGCTTTTACTTCAGAGTAAAGACTGGTAGCTTGAGTCTGATAAAAGCACAATTTGTGGGTTTTGCTAAAGCAAGTCTTCTGCAGAGACAGGCAAGCATGATTTAATGACATCAAGAAATGAGGACTTAGACCCTTCTCTGGTCATTTATTCCAGTACTCAATCACTCTCACAGTTAGAAATGTGCCTTATTTTAAATCTGAATTTGTCTGGATTTAACTTTCAGCCATTAGTTCCTGGTATGCTTTTCTTCACTAGATTAAGTAGTCCCCCACTGACCACTGTTTTCTGTCTGAAATTTTCTGAACACTGTAATCAAGCTACAATCCTTTTTGCTACCCTAAACACTGTCTCTTCAAACTACTTGATTTAAGGCATTTTCTACAGCCTTCAATGTGGTTTTGTAGCCCTATTGTACACTCTCTTTTTTTTCCCACCGTTTAGAGATCAAGTGTGCTGGAGCTACACACAGAACTTCATTTAAAATCTCAGCAGTGCCAGGTGTTGTACTCACTACTCTACTGTTTGTGAGTCCACATTTTGCCTTAGGATTGTATAGACAGTCCGTGATGAATTATTTGACGTAGTAGACAAGTGCTCTTGCAAATTATTGCTTTCCAGGATTTAGTCCCTGGCTCCATACTTTTACATCCTGCTCAGCAGGCTTAGAGGGCCGGGAGCCCTGGAGAGCCAGCCGTGCCCCAGTTTACTGTAGCAGCCCTGGTTCTGGCTGCGCCTTGGGCATTCTTGTAGCGCTGCTGCTGGCGGGTTGGCATCTTCTTGGCTAGAGGAGAGGCCTCGGGGCTGCTGGCCCTCCCTCCTCTTTGCAGGGTGTGTTGCCTGCCCCGGCTGAGAGGGAGGGCCTGGGCCTGGGCCCGGCGTCATCTGGGCCCTCCTGCAGCTCTTGTTGCTTGCCATGGCTGGCAACGGGGTCAGAGGAGGGGCCACGGGGACCCCTAGGAAG
>NW_009719476.1:20186-23930 GCF_000703405.1 Apaloderma vittatum | reverse complement strand
GGTCGGGTGGCAAAGCTCATGTAACGACCGGGCTTGGCCGTGCCCCGCTCCGCCCTAAACACCCGCTCTGTCAGGCTGCGCCGGGCAACAGGCTGAGCCGCGCAAATCGTTCGCCTGTGCCGGCTGAAATGGTGACTGCTCGGTTAATCTTTGTGTCGTTGCTGCTTGAGGGTCCCTTGTTGGAGTCATGCGACACGTAACCTGCGAAACAGACACGGTCCTTCAGCCGCCTTTAAACGCCCTAGAGATGATGGTGACAAGGGTGGTCAGCCTGTGGCCAAAGGTCGCCTCGCCAAGTGCTTCTAAGCATCCTTGTGAGGAAGGTTAATTATTATTACACACATATTTTCACAGAAAGAATTATAGCAGAGCAGACACAGGTGCTTGAGAGACGTGGTTGATTTTTATTGTTAGCAACTTAAATGAGAAGTCACAATTTCCATGGGAAATACATGGGATGATTTTATTTAAGCCAGAAAGGTTCCTTGTAGAAATAACAGTGATAGTACTTTTGTAGAGGCACGAATAGTAACTCGGAGAGAGACCTCACACAGTGCTTTGTAGCCAGTAGTTTACCTGAGCAAAGGAAGAATTTCTCTGGGTTTGATGGGAGTATTAACTGATAAGAGAAATGTGCAGCAGAGGCATCAAGCCTCATCGAGCTTCCTTGCTGTGTTTTGCCTTTATATTTTTTAATGATGAGAATGGCAAAAGAGCTTTTTGAAAGGCAAGAGTTTGAAGTGCCTTCAGCGTTAGCAGCCATTAATTGGGAATAAACAGAAGATTCTGACCAACGAATAGACTGGTAGTGTAGTATAAGTAAGGGAACACACTGTTTTAGATTCTCATGATTTGCATGTCCATTGTGAAGCCTAATTCAATGATGTTTTAAAATAAATTCGGCACTTCATAAGAAGTACTTGAAAGTTGGTGCTGACTTGAAAGTCAAGCCAAAAGTTTTCTGAAAATCATAGATTTTAACCTTTAGAATTTGCTATAATAAATTTCCTGATTTTGTTATTGTATTGTTAAAATCCTGGGCTTGAACTCTTATGCTTTTTAAATTATTTTTTCTACTATTTCAATTAATAAATTTTTCTGATTTGTTGCTGAATTTGAAGTATGCTGTACTGATAACCCATTTCTTAGAGAAGTATAACAAAACATAATTTTGATGTGTGAAGAGTAGACTAGATTTTACTGTTCCCTTCATTGTAAGAGGTAGTTCATTGTGGTTTTTTTTCTGGGAACTATAGAACTACTCTGAAAGACTTTGCACTGTCGGAAAAAATATAGAAACAACCATTGTAGGCACATAGAATATTGGTGGAGATTGCAAGCTAAATAGTCATCTAGTTTTGCGTTTCTTTTCTGGCTTTGCTTTGGCTGCAGTCTGCTTCAGGGGAAATCTCTAGCTCAAAAAAAAATCTGAATGTTAGTCTTAGTGCTAATTCTCTTGTGCAAAAAACTCTCATAACTCTACAGTGGTGTTTTAATAAAGGTTTATGCAATTAATTTTAAGTTTTTGAAGTTTTTTTCAAATGCATTGAAGTGTGTTAGTATAGTTCTAACAAGTTTAATATGCTGCACATCACACTAAAATAATAACATTTCAGTCTTTTTTCCAGAATGTACAGAAAACCTAGTGCTTCTATTAGGAATATACTGTTCTGGGCATAGTTATTATAAAATACATAGATGCAATACACCACTGGTTAGTTTAAAAAAGAAATACTTTTTTTAATTCTGCCTCCTGTGTGATGACCAGTTATTGGCATCTACCTCTTTGCTTATGCAGTCGTGCTGGAGTAACCCCTCTGAAGTTGGGCAGCTGGCATTGACGTGTAGGGGTATTAATTCAAATAAAGAAGTTAGTCCTTCGTTCTTTCTGGTAATTAGCCAGCTCTTTTACCTGAGATGGTGCGTGCGTGATCGGAGAGCAGGGCTTCTGTTCAGTGGTATCACTTCCAGATCTTGAAGTCTGTCTGCTGTGGGTTAGTAGGATTAGAAAAATAATATTGGGGGTGGGGAGGGAAAGGCAGCAGAGGAAAAGGAACAAAGACAGTGAAGTAGAAGTTTCCCTCTATCAAGGGGAAGAGGCTTAAAAGAAGTGAAACAGCCTCTGTGTCTTTAGTTCTTTTAAGTGGCAATGCTTCACCAAACTTAGGATCTGAGTGTCTAAGATATTATTTGCTTTCCAGGCTAGGGAAAGCAAAGGGCAGAATGTTTTAGGTGGCATTGTAATACGGATACATGGCTGAGAAGGTTGAGGGACTTGGCTTCTTTGGGTGAGCATGGGAATGGGGCTGTAGTGGGTTGAGGCAGAGGAAGACCTTTCACAAGAGTGTCTTTGCTCACCTACTGTGAAGAAAAGAAAACAACCTCAGAAAAAACCCCTGGTGTCTGTGGTGGGGGTGAAAAATGAAAGAATTTTTTTAAATCTGAGTGGTAGTTGAAGAATCACGTAGGAAGAGAAACGAAAGCAACAAGAACATTACACTCAGAAACAAAACTAAGGAAGATACATTTTTGCGCTTGAAGACCGCACTGAGCAGAGTATGTCTGTAATAGGAAACAAGTTGGCACAAACTGTGGAAGAAAAAAGACTTTTAAGAGAAGGGTAGGACTTCTTGTATCTCTAACTGTAGTGCTTCATGAAATGTCCAGATACGGCAAACGCTGCACAGTACATAACGGTTCTTTTAAAATACGTGGCATAGTTTTGGGGCATTCTCTGAAATTCGAAGTTCAGCACTTTGAATGTTTTGCCTGAGTTTGTAGGTTTAGTATTGACAGGCTCTAACTGCATGTGCTTTTTTTTGATCTGCATAGAAATGTAATTTTAACAAAAAGTGCTGTACAATGCAGTCACGGTCATGAGAAGTGTAATTGTTCGTGTAATATATTTATAACAAGCATTTAGCTGCTGTGATAATAAGCACTGTACAATCAACAGAATGGTATGGCAACGCTCTGTGGGCTTTCAGATTGTACCAAATGCACATCTAAATTAAGACGGAAATAGCAACTTTAGTTGTTGCCACAGCGCAGATGATTCATGCAGGTGACTGAGGAAGACCTTTGGAGTTGCCAAGCTGCAAGCTGGCAGTTCAGGTTTTTCTCTTAGAGGGGCTTTTTCGGAGATCACGTATAGTTGCAGGAGGGTGTGTTGCCTAGTCCGGGGAGGTGGCGTGTGCGTGGCAACTGCTGCGCGTCTTCTTCACGCTGCATGTTTGGAGTTTCGGTCCTGCTCCCTGCCAGTTTAAAGGTACTGCTGCATCAGTAACAGGCGTGCGGTTAGATTGTTTGAAGTTCAGCCTTCCCAGGTGCCTAGGGACCACCAGTAAGCTACTCTAAGTGCATATTTTCAAAAAGTAAAATAGAAGATTCTTACTAGGATTGGTCATTATATTAATGAATTATTAACTCTGCGGAACAGTTTTCAGTTGCTATTGATGACTGGTGGGGATTTTAACCAATGTATGTATGCATGCCTCCATCACTACCCCAGATTCCTAAATGTTAGATGAACGTTGCAGTTCCTGAGACTCTTGCCCTTCCTCAAGCCCAGGCGAAGGAGCGAGCCTTCTCCCAGGAGCAGGGGCACAGCTCCGCACCGATGCGACTCGAGAATCTGCAGACACAGAACCAACTCAGGGGCTGGCTCCTTAATCACCTTAATCTGATTTAACTGCAGGCTGCTGCCAAAAGGAGTGGCAGTGCCTGGGGCTGTGTATTCCACCT
>NW_009719476.1:0-20155 GCF_000703405.1 Apaloderma vittatum | reverse complement strand
GTGGAGCAACTAGGATCTCATCTCTGAATCTCTGCAATTGGGAAGGGCTGATGTAAGGCATTACTAAAAATTGTCCTGAAATAGAAATTTCTGCTATATTTATCTTCACTAATTCTTATACTCCTATTCTTGAGCTCTGCCACAGATCTTTCAGTTCATTCAGATCTGTAACGTAACCACTGTACTATTCTGTTCTAACTCATTCTTGGGCTGAGAGTGCTAATAGTGATAAATTCTGCAAAATTGGGACTTCAGCTGCAGTCTACAAAGTTACTTTGCCTCACAGCAAGTTCAGATTTTACATCTGTGAAAAAATCTTATGTTGTAAATTACTTGAATAGACCCTAATGGGATTCAAATCATATTTAAATATTAATATTAGAAAATACCAGGAATGTAATATAAAGAGAATTATGGGAACAATCAGATTAGCTGATACACCACTTTGATCCAGGAGGACATACACTGTCATTCTTAAATGGTGCTATAAGTTTATAGCTAAAAGGTCGCTCCAATCTTTGAGACGCTAAAAGTATTTTGAATGTTTACTGTTTGTTTTGCGGGTTTGTAAATGATCCAAAAACTCCTGACACTTGGAAGCGTTGGTCGGTTGTTACTGAAATCAGGGTCAGTACAGATTGAGTTTCATGCCCCTTTCTTAGCTGTGTATGAAACACAGGGGAACAGCTTGAGGTATGTGTTCTAACCAAAACGCAACAAAGACTGTAACACGTGAAGCAGCAGACATCTCCTTTCTTTTCCCTTTTTCTCCTGCAGTGGCAGAACTCTGACAGTCTGCCGCATGCAGATGGTGGTGGTGGTGGTCTGGTCTTGACGTCAGAAGTATTAATCTGATCTTCTGTTGAAAAAGGCATCAATCTCTGCCACTCTGCAGAGAGAATGTACTACTCAGGTGTAGATATGGTATTAAAGACGATGCCCTTCTCACCTATTTATTTGAGGACATCGTTTACTTGTTTCAAAGCATGGGCCCCTTTCTCCCAGATGAGGCCGGGTTGCGAAGCTAATGCAGGGCACACGTACCAGCCTGGACAGGACTTGTCGTGCTGCGGTGCGGCCTTTCCTGGCTGAGGAGAAACAAGGGTTGTTGAGGCATGTTGCCCTGGGACGCAAACTTAATTTTAAATGCCACTGTAAGATAAATTTTAAAAGTTCCCTGGAAATTCTAGAGCAGAAAGAAAATTTTCTCAGAAGGAACTGGCTGGTTTTCGATACAGGGCCCTACAGGGAATAGCTGCTTTGGCAGCAGCAGCAGCAGCGTGGTTTTGCTCAGAACTCATGTATAGCTGGGCTTGTAGTTGCTCTTTATATTCTAGCTGCTGTTATGTTCCAATAAGTAAAGAGTTGATTACATAGTGTCTGTTTTTACCGCAGTCTGGTGGTATATGTGCTGAATATAACAAAATAACTGAGATACTATCTGAAAGTAGGAATAATCACGGGTATGCTGTCGTGCTGGTGGGAGGAGGGTTCGGAGCGTTGCTTTGCTGTAGAAGAACACTTTTTCCTTTACTATTTGTTTTTCAAAATAAGAGAATAAAGATAACCTGAGCAGATTCCACTAAAGTCCAACTTAGAAATGACAAATGAAGAATTCTGCTCAAAGAAACAAGGATATTTTAACTGATAATGCTGAAGATCTGCACAAGTAGAATGGTTCAGGTTTTTGATTATGCTCCTTCAGTGTTGCTTCTTTTGTTAAAGAGATTTTTTTTTTGTGTAAGGGTTAGGGGTCTTGCAGGCAAGCCAGACAGTAGGAAGACAGCACCTTGAAGACAGTGTAGTTGCATTAGATACTAAGGTGTGATACCATGGATAAATATTTTTATTGTTGGTTTTGATACAGCATTGTTCTTTTTTACTTCCTCTTAGCTGTTTTATAAGTCTTTTGCCCTATTTTTAGTGTAGATATAGTTACTGATGTTTGTGCTAAGGTGCTTGCTTTTCAGTTTTTCTTTACATTATTAAAATAGCCAGGATTAAGCAGGATAAGAAGCTCAGAAAAGTCATTAGGTACATACCTGAAGTAGCAGCAGGTCTATGGAAACTACTAAACTGGTAGAATTACTACTAGATAAATTGGACCCATTTCAACATGAAATTAAGAGAGATGATACTTCACTGGGCAGCTCTGAACCTGGCACAGCTTTCAGTCTGTTCCGTTGGGGAAGTCTGTCCCTTCCTTTCCTCTGCGGCTGGGCAGTGAGCGTGCCTGCTGTATCCCTCTGCCACTAGATGTTGCTCTACGAGTGATTGATATGATCTTATCTGGTGCTGGATGGATAAATCTCTTAAGAAAAAGAGGAGATATCACTGAAACAGGATTCCTGCCTATGCTGACCTTTGCCTGAGACATTTTTAGAATTTATTGGCTCTGTTATATTAGTCATAAAGATTGTTTCTCTCTTGTCTGCCCAGCAGTATGTCACTATTTCCAATTAGGCAGGCTTTTCATATGTCTCTGTAGCTCGTGGTCTTGGTAGTGAGGACAAAAGGCAACAAAATGTAACTTGGCCAAAAAGGTTTTTGTCAGAGCTCTGTTCCGTAGCATCTGTGGCTTTTTATTCGATGAAAGATGGCAGGGAAATAAAACTACTGTATGTTCTGACATGAGGAATAATCACTTTTCAGGGGAAATTTTTGCCTTTACTGCATTTTGGCTGGTTTTTAAGTACTGCCTTTTTGGTGAAGGGTTACTTACCACCTTGGGGGTTTGCTATGTTTGTTCTACATAGAAGTCTACAAATAGAAGAGCTCCATCAGGGTGAACTGAAGTTATCCTAAGGAAAAATTTCATTGCATGGATTGTGTAAACTCACTGAGGCTGAAGTAAAGCTGGAAAGGAATCCACAAGTGAATAAAACAAGAAGTTTGGAATTGGATTTGGGGAACCTGGGCTTGGAAATGCCTCAGGTAAGTCTGTTAGGGTTTTATTTGCTTCCATAAATCGTTTTTGCTTCCTTATTTTAAAAAAAAAAAAAAGTTTAAGAACAAATTTAACTGGCTTTTGGCAGGGAGAATTTATAAGCGATTAAACAGTGCATGTTTTTTAGGCCCCCAGTAGTGTCTATGGTGGAAGCTGTGTTGCTGCTCTTGGTACTGTTATTTGTTCACACAGCAAGATTCAGCAAAGTTGTCGTCTTGGAGAGGGTGGATGCCTGGAGAGCAGCCTTTTATTACTGCAGTGATTCACACATCAGCACGCTGAATGACTTTCAGCAGAGCAGTGTTTCTCCCTTCCCAGCCCTCAGGGCGAGTGTGCCTGGGAGAGAAATAGAGGTCTGGAATTAAATGTAGCAGAAAGCCTTCCTGCCCATTCCCTGCATGCCCACTCATCCTGCATAATGTTTTTTTGCAAAGTTCCACTTTGTCCCCAAGAGATAAAATGCTCTTGATGTAGTTGGAAAAGATTTTGCTTTTGTTACCACCTCAGGTGTAAGTTTTATTGGTTCTAATGGTTCCAAGAAAACAGTCAGGGCTGAAGGCCCTGCAAGTGTGTAGTAACTATTGATACTCCGAGATCTTGCCAGCAGTCGAACTCTTCTGCAAATGCTAAACATATCCCTAAACTTGGCAAACACATGAGAATTTCAAACCAACAAAAAAAGGAAAGAAGGAGCAATGCTCTTGCAGCTATATAATGAATACAGATGTGTGCTTTGATTAGAGCTGCATGTTGTTAGCTGCTCTTAAAGCGTTCTCTCGCTCTAAAAAATGACACACTTATCTGTGTAGGCCAAAGCTTTCCAGATGCAAGTATACTACAGGTTCAGAGGCTTGGATGAAACAGCAGTACTCTTTATGTTTTGTTGAAGAAAAGGATATGCCTTTATAGCATGCTTCAAATATCAGTATCAACTCTGTTGTAGCCCAGTGTGAGTGGAATGGACCCTCCTTTTGGGGACGCCTTTCGGAGCCATGTGTTTTCAGAGCAGACTCTGATGAGCACGGATCTCTTGGCAAGCAGTTCAGATCCAGACTTCATGTATGAACTGGTAGGTCATCTTTCTGTGTGTGTACTAACTTCCTCTCCTTGACTAATACCCTGAATTTGGGTCCTAATAAAGGAGTACTTGTTCAAGAATGCTAGAAGGTTATTCCTTACTGCTAGCCACTGATTAGGGAAAAGCCTAACTGCTTGTCCAGTAAATGCGATCTTCTTAATAAACGCTTGTTAAAGCAGGGCCATCAGGAGAGACTTGATATACAAGTTGCAAATAGAGCTGTGTTGACATTATGTAATGGTGCTTGGGACTCTTCCTTACAATGTTTTCTGCATGAGCCAGCTATGTGCTACTTCACCCAAGCTGTAAATGCAGGAGAAGCAAAGTAAAAGTTGACTCATGAAATATTTACACTAGCTTTTTTTTTTCACCCTACACCAAAGAAGAAAGGTAGCTCACAGTTGTTAAATGATCCTGTTAGAATGAGTTTTTCCAGGGACTGGTGAACTTCAGCATATTCTGTTAAGCACAGAACAAAAATTGACTTAAGTTAATAGAGACTAGAGCAGCTTGCCTGTGATATCCTTCATATTTTAAATACGTGGATATTGGTACGAGTCTAGTTCATGATGACCAGATGAATTTGCAATAGCAGAAGAAGAATCCATCAGCATTTTGACTTGTCTATTTAGGAATTTCTTCAGAAGGGTCTGCTGCTGGAGCATGGAAGCTGGATTTCATTCCAACCCTCAGAAGAATCTTATAGTTGGAAGTTGAGATGTTTTCATATGTTACCCCTGCCTTACACGTCACTGGAATTAAGTCCATCTTGCTACATTATGTAGAGGACAGAGATGACTGATACTTTTTTATTTTCATTATTTTTATTAATTTTGAACTTGTCTTACTATGTACAGGACAGAGAAATGGACTATCAGCAAAGCTCCAGAGACAACTTCCTTTCAATGGAGGACTGCAAAGACCTCGAGAACTTGGAGTCTTTTACCGACATCCTGGACAAAGAAGCTGCTCTCACCTCAAAGTGGGAGCAGTGGGACACCTACTGTGAAGACTTAACTAAGTACACTAAATTAACCAGCTGTGACATCTGGGGAACAAAAGAGGTGGATTACCTGGGCCTTGATGACTTTTCAAGCCCATACCAAGATGAAGAGGTGATAAGCAAAACACCAACACTGGCTCAGCTCAACAGTGAGGACTCCCAGCCTGTTTCCGATTCACTCTATTACCCTGATTTACTCCTTAGTGTGAAACAAAACCCTTTAAATTCGCTGTTACCTGGCAAAAAAATTGCCACCAGAGCAGCAGCCCCAGTCTGTTCCTCCAAGAATGTTCAGGCTGAGGCACCTTTGTCGGACTGTGTTCAGAAGGCGAGCAAACCTGCAAGTCAGCCTGCTTCCAGTACACAAATCATGGTGAAGACCAATGTGTACAATAACGAAAAGGTGAACATTCACGTTGAATGTAAAGACTATGTTAAAAAGGCAAAAGTAAAGATCAATCCTTTACCACAGAGCAGACCAGTGCTGAGCCAGACACATGCTGATGCAGCAAAGGAAAACACCTGCTATTGTGGTGCTGTAGCAAAGAGACAAGAAAGAAAAGGAATCGAGTCCCCGCACAGTCACAGTACGCCTCCTGTTCTGCCTTTTAAAGAGACTCAAGAACTGCTCCTGAGTCCACCCCAGGAAAGTCCAGGGCTTATTGTGGGAGAGAGCAGTCTTTCTGCCAGCACATCAGTGTCAGATTCTTCACAGAAGAAAGAAGAGCACAACTACTCTCTTTTTGTAACAGACAGTTTGGGTGAACAGTCGGCCAAAGGAGACCCTGAGGAGGATGAGGATGATGAGGATGATATTGAAGATGAGGACCATGATGAAGGATTTGGCAGTGAGCACGAGCTCTCTGAAAATGATGATGAGGAAGAAGATTACGAGGATGATAAAGATGATGACATCAGCGATACTTTCTCAGAACCAGGTACCAGCAATGTTGGGCTTTGTTAACGTGGAGGTTAATGGATGTGTCTGCCAAGTGGGAAAGAATGCTTTTGAGTGCTTTATAGTTACAGAGGAGCAATACTGATCTTAAGCGATGAACTTTCCTCCCAGATTTTCCAAGTGCTTTGGAAAAAGTAATTAATAAAAACTATACAAGATCTCTATTGCCCCGTTTTGAGAAAAACTGCATAAACTGTGGTCATGCAACAAAAATTAAAATAGAGAATATGGAAAACCTAGTTTGCAGCCTTAGAGCAAATACTTGCAAATGTTGTCTTTTTTCGTGGCTTGATGATAGGATGTGTGGAGTTTCCTGGTGCTTCAGTAGGTTGCTGATTTGAATTTATGCAGAATTTTATCTCTTGATACTTGGTGTGAAATCATAGGCTGAGTGTGAAATATTTTCTTAGAATCATAGAATGGCCTAGAGTGGAAGGGACCTTAGAGATCATCTAGTCCAACCTCCCTGTCATGGGCAGGGACGCCTCTCAACTAGATCAGGCTACTCAAGGCTCCGTCCAACTTGGCCTTGAACACCTCCAGGGAGGAAGCAGCTGCAACATCTCTGGGCAATTGCTTCCAAAGTCTTGACTTCATAATTACTTAAGTCCTACTGTAGGCACAGTTTTCCAGAGAATCGAAAAAATACCTACCACTGAAACTAACAGAACCGTTTCTTGGTGGTTTTCAGCACTAACACTTAGTGGGTCTTCAAAGGATACTGAATTCCTCTCTTCCGCATGTAGAAATGAAGCCTTAACAACAGAATTAAGAGCTAACCTTCACCTGGAAGGTAACGAACTGGTAACGTTGTGTAAAAATAAAATCTGAAGGGAAAGGGACAGGACTGTAACCAAGTATTAGTTTCATCGTAGAAAGTACTATAATATTCACATTTGATAAATGCTTTGTAGTAAGACTGTAAGCATTAAGGTATTCAGACGTGGCAATATGTAACTTTGGGGGGGGAAAGCAGCTGAAATTTTGCCTTTTTGAAAACGGCAGCTTCCCTGAAGCTTGTCACTGTCATAATGAACTCTCAGAATAAATTATTTTCCAAGTAGATTTCCTGAGTTGGCCTTAAATTTGTTAAGCATTGTGCCCTTTATGTTATTTTCCCATGTACATAACACATTTTTATTAGCATTTTAAAACCTCTTCCTCCCTTCTTCTGAATTGAACTCCCTCTACTTTCTGGGGCTTTGAGTAGCTATTACAGCTCTGTAGCACTTGCTGTACTGCACAGTGCTTTGCAGCCCACGGAGGCATGTTGCACAGAAAGCCTGCTAACCTTGAAAAGAGGTGTCGTATTAAAATGCCAGGCGTTTAGTTGGTGAAATTACATGAACTGTTTGCCATTTGTTCTAATTTCCCTGACAATCGTTCGCTCTCGCCTTCTAAATACAACTTTGTTGCTCAGTACAGCAGCTGAGAATCTTGGCTTGTGCAAGCTTGCTGGAACTTGACATGAACGAAGCCGTTCACCTCGTGTGTGGTGATTCTAAAAGTTTCCCTGTGTGTTTTGATTATATTAGAAGGTAATGGTCCCCAGGGATTTAATTATGTCACTCTTGTATTTCATGTTGCGTTTTTACCTTTAGAGTAAAGGTAAATCCTATGGATATAGTTTCTAAAAAAAGGCATGGCACAGGAAGCTTTAACCTTCCATAGTACCAAAACCAAAATGAAAGGACAAAATCATATTACTTGCTGCTGACCCTCTTATGTATTTTTATGTTCACTTTTGATTATTCTTCTTTGTGTATGTTTTCGGGAGTGCATGAAATGCTTTCTGAAGGCATTAGTGTTGTCTGAGGAAATACTTAGATATATCGAACCTCAGGAGCTTGGAGATATGCTGAAAGTGTGACAGGCTGTTGAGCAAGTTTGGGCAACAGTGGTTTTATTATCACTGTGGTACAGATTTAGCAATTTTAATCACCTGCAAAGGTAATTTATTATGGGAATTATCAGCCCTCTTCTAGCACTTAAACCTTTTTTTGCCATTGCTAGTATATTTCACCTATGTCATTTAAGGGAAATATTTGTAAATGACTGCTTCTCCCATCAAGTAGTCAAGAGATTCCGGAAATGGGAGATGCAGCAACTGATGGAGTTTTCAGGTGCAATGGAGAAGAAACAGCTGAAAGGGAAAAGTGCTTGTAGAGACATGGAGATTGTTTAAAGGGTTGCATTGCATCTGTCCTGAGCATCTGGACCGTGCTGGGGAAAAAAGACTCACAAATGATATGACAGAAGTATGATCAAATGGCAAAGAGTAGGTTTTTTTCTCGTTTTGCTTTAGTGGGGCTATTTTTGCTTGTAATCTGGTAAAATACAGAAGTCGTATCTGTCCCATTCTCTGGTTTGCTTAATTTAACCCTGGTGAATTAAAATCTAAACCCATGGTAAGGGATGTGGACAAACACATTTAGGAGGGACTTGAGAAGGGCTTGAAAGGTAAATACAAGAACCCTTTCAGATTTCCTAGAAGCTGGCCAAAGAAAGTGAGCCTGCTGTATGATCTTTGCTAAGAGGAGAACGAAAGGAAGATGAGTGCAGTGTAGAAGAGCTGTACGGATTTGTTGCACTCCTGTATGGTCCAGACTAGGTTAGGACATTGTGCACTAGATTATTCTCTGTAACTTTAGAGTGATAGCTGGTCAGTGCTGGAGCTGCAAGGCAGGATGCATTAAGTCAACATAATTTAAGTTGCTAACTTAATTATAGTTTAAATAAGCAAACAGGAAGTTTTGGGTTTAACCTTGTACATTTGTACACACCAGCTCTTAAAGAGATTGTTTTAATCAGTTGGCTTAGTTCTGTGTTACCAGGAACATGGGCTAAATTTATACATATCTATATAATGAGTTATATAGCTTGACATGGTTTTTTTTAAAGTGGAAAGTAAGTGGTTTTTTAGAGAGTATTTTTATACTTATGCCAACAGCATTTGGGTAAAATGGAAGTACAGTTAAAATATTTATGGTATTTGAAATTATATTTAACATAAATTGTCATAATTGTGGCTATAAAGAAAAATGTTTTACAAAGCATGTCTCATTGTTTGTTTTGCCTTCAAAATACTGTCTTTTTAATAAACTAGAGAATCAAAGTAAATGAGTTGATGAAATTATTAGGAACAGAACTTTAGAACTGATTTAATCCTTCTGTACACCTAACTCTTATTCTTACTTTGGGTTATGAGGTGAGAGTCAGACCAAAGCAAGAAAGTTTTTTTTTCCTCTTTCTACTGATTTTTCAAGTGCAAACAGACTAACTGAATGGACTGTTTTAAACAGAAGAAAGTGTTATTGTGCTGCCATTAAAAGATGAAGCAGAGCTTAAGCATATGGGGTCAAGGCTTGTTAAGCTTACAGTCTGTTCAGTGCTTGGCTTTTATTTAAGCTTCATCAGTGTATGTGATGTTTTGAAATACATTTTTTTAAGTAAATGTAAATTATTTTATAGCATTTTAGTACAAAAGATGATGCAGCAGTTTGGGATTTTTTACCCTTAGCGTAGGCCGTCTGTTTTCTAAAGCGTATGTAGGATTTGAAAAACTGTGGTTTGTGTTTACATAATTGTGGTATAAATAGTTATGCAACGTGGATAGTACCATTACAGTTTCCATTTACTTCACAAACAGTTCATCATACGGAGCGTATCATAATATACCTGTAAAATACTGTGTAGCTTTTACCATGGATCATTTCTCTTCATCCAGCTAAAGAGGTGAGGAAGAGATTGAGCAGCTTTTATCTCCAATTTAGGTACTTTTCTAAGGGACTTTAGGTCATCGTCCCCATAAGAGCCCCGTTTCCTCTGGTCTAAGAGAGATGGGTGGTTTATTTCCCAAAGATATTCAGACTCAAGGAAGAGCAGGAGTTGGACTCAGTGATCCTAATGAGTCCCTTCTAGCTCAAAATACTCTGTGATTGAATAATTTTGTTCTCTTCAGTAGTCTTTTGCTAATCCATCTTTATTATCTGTTTTTCTTCCCATGCTTTTTTAGTAGAGATTAATTAAAATGTGGAGGCAAGTTAGGATCCGTGGACAGAACTGTAAGGATGGAAGAACACTCTTCAGCAGCTGTTGACTGTACTCTGCAGTGGTGGGATCGTGGGGGAGAAGAGCAATAGAGCTTAAGGGGTCAGAGAACATAAAGGGTCTTTCAGTACATAAATAATTTGTCTCTTTTCAACTAATGAAACAGTGTCACTGGCTCAGTGTCTATCCCTGGATTTAAGGCAAGTACCCAGTAGTAGTTGATGCTGAAAACCAAGTCTATTTAGATAATGCAAAACAGTCCTCACCTGAGGTTTTGCTGTCAGCTTGAATACTCAGTCCACCATTAAAAGGCTAAAACCAGTTTGGTCAACATTAAATAAACAATGCAATGCATTCTTTTAGGGTATGAAAATGATTCTGTGGAGGATTTAAAAGAAATGACTGCAATATCCTCTCGGAAAAGAGGTAAGCGAAGATATTTCTGGGAGTACAGCGAGCAACTAACACCATCGCAACAAGAAAGAATGCTGAGGCCGTCCGAGTGGAATCGAGATACGTTACCAAGTAACATGTATCAGAAGAATGGTCTCCATCATGGTAAGAATGGAGTCCTAGTTACAAGTGAATATCTTTTGTTCTGACACCTTCAGTAGCCGAACTCCCAGCCTTGCAAGTGCTGAGAAGTTGTGTTTTGGTCATGCAAAGAAATCATTAAAACACTCTTAAGTCTGTTGCTCCATTAGCAGAACTCTGCACAGTGTCCGAGGAAGGCACAGTGAACATACAGTAGTAACTTACAGTGTGGTTTCATCCAGTGGAAGGTGGATGAATTGAGAATTGTAACTCCCAAGAGTTCAAAATTTTCTCAGTGCAGTACTGTAAACGTACTGAATGTCGCTTGAGAGCTCATATTAAAAGTAAGCTGGAAGTGACCTGAGATGGAAGGTTCATGTTAACTGCAGTATGAACTAAAAGACAAGCAGTGTAACTGTCTTTTTGCTCCTCCCTATTTGTTTCTCCCACCTATGTGAATGCAATACAGCGAAGCAGTTCCTCTTCTGTGAGTGAGCTATTTCTCTGAAGTACCCTCTTAGAAACTTAGACCAATTGCCCTAATAACTGGGTTTTATTCCTATAACTTTTTTGTTAGCAATTTGCTCTACCCCACACATGACTAACATCACCCAGAACAAACCACTCTTAGGAATAATGTTTGTTTTCTTGTCACGAGACCTCCTTGGTAGGCTGCTCTGTTCGATTTTGGTTTGAAAGAGAAAATGAAACCAGCTCTCCCTGGCTGTAATGTTAGCGTTCCCTTAGAGCTGAAAATTACTATCTTTAACATGGTAGTTCACCTTCTATTAAACCAAAAGATGGTTTTGTTCTTGTTACTTGCAGATTTATTCAAGGAAGAAAACTTCTTTTCTTTTTTAAATCTGCTGAAATTTTATATGCTTATTTATCTTGTAATAAAATACCAGTATCTAAAGTCCCTATCACTGCTCCTTCTTATGAAAAGTTATATATTGTTACTAACAATAAATAACTAAATATTCCTTGAGGACTCAGTCTCATCAGGCACTGGGAGGAGCAATTGACCTTTAAGTCAGGTGTGTATGCAAGGGATCTGTAGGATCAAACACTGCTTAACATCCAGAAGCTACAGAATATAACAGACGCAGGATGATTTTATTTTCATATACAGACACCTACCAAGGCCATCTCCTACCTCAGATAAATCAGAACTAAATTATCAGCTCTCTGATAAGCATTTCTGGAGCAGGTTTTGTTAGTTTTAATAACATTTTCATGCAATATCTGTAACAACTGGCATTTTTAATAGAAATCTAGAAAAGGACACATGGCGTTGTCAGAGAATCTTAAGGAATAAAGATTTTTGTCTTGAATATGTGTGTTTTCTCAGGAAAACAAGGCCTTACGTAGGTTCAGACACATATAAAAGAGGTTAACTAGCCTTTATCTGGATGATTTAAGATCAGTATCATTGAAGATCATTTCAGTACCAGACCTCAACACCCTTTCATAATACAGAACTTTAGCAATAAGATTATTTAGGAATTGAATCAACCTGAATGTGCAAGAGGATATATTTGGCTGAACACATGAGTTAGCATGTGGCAGTTGAGGCAGAGCAACTGTGTTTGAACTTGTGACATACATTTCTCAGCACAGTTTTGTGTTTACTGTCTGACACATCCAGTAGCCTGACCAGCAGTATTTGCTCTTATCTGATCTGGATGTAATATGAATTGTACAAAGCAGGTTGACTGGAAATGCTCTTTTCTGTTGTGAAAGGCCGTAGAGATCACATGATTCCAGTCCATTCTCTTGTGGTAAACAAAGGAACTTAAACTGCACCCAAAAAAAATACATATGTAAGAATTTTTTTTGAAGGTTTACGTGTGTATTGTGTCACTTTCCAACGTCACTTTCTGCATATTTATAACAGGAAAATACGCAGCAAAGAAGTCCCGGAGGACTGATGTAGAAGACCTGACTCCAAACCCCAGGAAACTTCTGCAGATTGGTAACGAGCTGAGAAAGCTGAATAAGGTGATCAGTGACCTGACGCCAGTCAGTGAACTTCCCTTAACTGCCAGACCGAGGTCGAGAAAAGAAAAGAACAAGCTGGCTTCAAGGTACATGTTAGATAACGCTAGTGTGGATGAGTAAATTCGGATTACAACTGTACAATTAAGTTCTAACTAAGGTTTGTCTGAAGATTGTGCTTCATGGTGGGAGTTCCTGCAATGGGCTAATTACCAGCTGATCAAAAGGCAGGGCAGCTGATGCTTCAGAGATGTAGTTGGCCTGTTCCCTAGACACAACGATGTATTTCCACTGGAAGGTGGCTTACTTAGCTGCAGGGCAAATGACAGGTACAGTGATAAAATCCACACGTGTCAAATCTATGCAACTACAGGTAGCAGATGCTTTCACTGGAGGTGAACGAGTAGATAGATGGTTTTGCACATCACAGCTCGGGGAGTATTGGTGGATAAGCTCATGTGGCAAACAAAACAGATGCTTGTAGTATTCTAAAATTTTTGTTAGTGTTCTAATTCTTCCCCTCTTCTTACTATAGGGCTTGTAGACTAAAAAAGAAAGCCCAGTATGAAGCCAATAAAGTAAAACTCTGGGGTCTCAACACGGAATATGGTAAATACAACTCTTCATGTCTTAATTTTTCTTTTGTTCAGACGAGTCTGTGTTTTGCACCATCATGTAACCTGGGGCATACCTGGCAGTTTATGGAGAAAACAGAGTTGGTACAAACCCAATAATTTTGTTGGTACAAAACCAGTGTATGTAAATTGGGTTACCTGCAGTGTTGAGCTACTTTACAGATGTAAATTATGTAAATGAATGCATGTAACGTAAACATTTTTGGAAATATGTTTACAGATGTAAACTATTACATCTTAATTTTACAGTAAGTGTGATGTGACACCTTTTACCCTGACAGATAACAGTGTGTGGAACTGTGGATCTTTTGCTCCAGGAGGAAAGTGCTATAAATCTAAAAAATGGGTTTTTTTGTTTGCAGATAATTTACTGTTTGTGATCAACTCCATTAAACAAGAAATAGTTAATCGGGTGCAGGTACCTAAAGATGATAGGGGAGTCAACATGGAACAGAAGTTGAACATACTCATTAAAGACACTCTTGGTAAGCAGTAAACTTAATGTATTTGCACGTATGTGAAGAGACGTAAGGTCTATGATACGTTAGATTGCAAACAGTTTCTGGAACAGAGAAAAGAAAGAAGTGCTTCCTAAATTCAGTTGTCTGTGCCTTTTGGTTGGTTCATAACCAAAGTGATCATCGGCTTGGTATTACTTACAGGAATATGCGAGTACATGCAATGAATAGTAGCAACGTTACAGTGTGTTTTCCTGCCCTCCCTTTTTAGGACTACCTGTAGCTGGACAGACATCAGAATTTGTGAATCAAGTTTTAGAGAAGACTGCAGAAGGAGACCCCACCGGTGGCCTTGTAGGGCTGCGAATACCAATGTCAAAAGTTTAAGACACGACTTCAGCTGTTCCCGTTGGTCAGATTCTACCCCGTGTTGTCACGTACTTCATTGTAAATTGCATTCTGGTCTGCATGTCAGTTTAGCACTATGTAAACACAATTAGGTTCCATTGGTTTTAAATAACAATGTAGTAAAACAAATCAAAGCATGATACGAAATGCTGAATAGCATTTTTGGACCATAATCCAGATAGTTTCAAAACTGCTTTAGGCTTCAATACAGAGAGGAGGATTCTTTTTAAAATTAAGTTATCTAGGACCAGAATACATCACGTTTTTTTAGAAGCAAAAACATGGTTTTGCTAGTAAAAATTCTTAGCGTATGCCAGACGTTGTGACAGGTTTATGCTCCAAGTAAAATAAGAGGAAGCATTTTTTTTTGTAAAGCTGTCACTTTAGAGAGATTTTTCTTCTTTTTTTTTTTTAATAATTGGATTTACTTTTATTCTTAAAAACCAATAATCTTTCATAGCAACCATTAACTTGTACATAGCACACATGGCATTAGAGCTAGTGTGCCATATAAGACTTTAATTTTCTGAGCTTAATATAGTAATTTACATGTCTGTGTAAGCAAGAGAAACAAAAAAAAGTATATTCTTTGTGCCTTGTATTTTGGGGGGAGAGCTATCAATATAAGCTGGTGAGGTTTTGTATGAAGAAAACCCTGAGGGGAAAAAACAAGATGTATAGATGGTAAGGTTATAGGTTTTTAATGTATTTGTTCCAGCTCTTAAAATTTTTGAATGTATATAGGAATATGTTGAAAATGTAGATATATGCCACAGAGTCTATGTATTGTATAAAAGATGGCTCTAGAAAACTCAATTTCGGTACTTTGGCCGGAAGAAAACAAATACTTGCACATTAATGCGATTGTTTATTTTTGTACCAAAGACAAATGCAACTGATATGGCGAACTGCCAGTCTAAGTAAAGTTTTGCACAGCTTACATGATACTGTACTGAATGTAAAAACAAAAGAAAAAAAGAAAAAAAATTAAAGGTCAGGGTTAGGGATCTTACTGAACTGTGAATTTTTTTGTTTGGGTCCAATTATCTACAGAAGGAGCATTCATACATAACAATATTATTTTGCTGTTCTTGTACTTCGCTTCCATGGTAGATAAGTTGGTGGCCATCTCGGAGTCTTTAAATCTTTTTTCTCTGCACTTACTGTAGGAGATTTTAATATATTTGGATTTTAGTAAGCTATTGGTAAAATAGTTTTCAACTTTGAGAATTTAAAAAAAACCTATTTAGCTTGTTGTAGTATACTTCCACCAAACAACCAAAATAAAATTATTTTTATTGTAATGTGTATATATGTAAAGAGAAGAAAGAGCTACAAATATCTAATTCCTTAGTTGCCACTTTTCCAGTTGATGTATTATTATGCATGTGATGTTTCCAAGGATCAACACAGGCTTCAAAACAAAAAAAAAATTTATAGACTTTTATATTTTTGTACAGGTATTTCGAAACTAGCTTCTTCAACCTTATATGTGACTTATTCTTGTTAATTCAGTAGTTTCTATGATTGAGGAATATTAACACAGTTCTTATTTGCTCTTCTGCTAATAAGAGTTGGCTTTGTAGTCAGTGTTAACGTACAGATTAAAAGCTTTAGCCTTTGATGAGAAAGTCCTTTATCTCAAGGCAAGATCATTCTCTGGTTTCATGGACCGCCCCCCTTTTCCTCCCTGTTCTTTCTCTCCCTATTTAAAAATGACAAAACACTGTTTACTGAAAATAGAAATACCAAATATTTTCAAATGTAGCTGCTGAAAAAAAAAATGCAAAAGTCCATGAAGGCTTTCTTCCCGCTCCCTTTGGGGAATTTTCTCCGCTTCATTTCTAGTTCGTCTAAGTTTGTTTGTACTGTGATTCCTTTTTGTTTATAAGTAGATTATTTTTATATCCAAGCTTGTACTATAAAAAAAAAAAAGTCTGAATCGGTAATAGTGCAGTAAGAGTGGCTGATGAAGGTGGCAGTCCTGCCACCGCCTGTGAGTGTGCACAGAGCTTACTTTGTATCTAAATATTTTGGAAGACTCAAAAGGGAGGAGGAGGCCAGAATACCACTACTGAGCTGTACAGAAAAGTCTTTCCTACAGGAGACTGAACAAATACCCAGGGCAACTTAGGGAAAACTCTGTAAATCCACTTAAGACTTGCAAAATCTGAGTGGAATGTGGGTGGGTTTGTTTCAGGTGGTTCTGTTGTTGTCGTTAGGGTGAGGTGGGAGTTGGCTGCTGCTCCACAGAGTGGGCCAGATGTGTTCCCGTGGTCATGATCGCCGACGTTGCAGTTAGTCCAGAGGTGTGCACGGCCGTAAAACCCCGACAAAGAATGTCTCTTGTGACGTTCAGGCCACGCCTGTACCAAGATTTGAATGCTGCTGTTCCTTTCCGAGGAACGGAGTTAATCACTGCTCAGATAGGAGAGGTCCTTACGCTAGATCCAGACTGTGCAGGCAGGGCAGCGTTTCTCAGCGTTGAGAGCAGTTTTGCAATCGGATACAAACTTCTATGACAAATTAAACTGACAAGGTATTAAAAAGCCCCTTTTTCACTGCTCAGACGTACTGGGCGAATATAACTTTATAGCTTTTTATTTTTGTCTGAAAACCAGAATATGATTTTGGTCTAGCATTTCAGAGTAGACTTTGAATCTTTAGTGAATTCCATACCCTTGCATTTCAGTGTTTTCTACGTATTATTTTAAGTTAAAGCTTTTAAATAGTTGAGCTTTTTAATGTTGACACTTTATTTTGTAACTATTTATATGTATGTATATCTTAGAAAAGCACTTTGTTTAAAAAAAAAAAAAAAGAAACTGCGTTTTATATGATTCCTGCCACTTGCTGCTAACTCTGGGCTGGTCAGAATGCTGCAGCGATACTTGATATAAATAAAACCTGGCAGTAAAATGTAGAGTAAAGATAAGACCTTCTGCTGGTTTAACTTTATCATAAAGGTGACATAGGCAAGCTGTGCAGCTTTACATTTTAACCAGGGGACTCTGTGGCATTTAAACCGTCTAGAAATGGTTGTACTTTAATGCCAGTAACAATCTGCTTCCTCTAGTGTCATTAAAATATATACATTTAGTGTATACTTATCACAAACAAAGATCTTATAAGGGTATAAAAACCAACAAATGTACATGTTCTGTTTTTTGGCGATTGTGGCATGCATTTTTGGGTGATCTTTAGAGAATACCGTTTTCTAAAGATTTTCAGTGTTCATACATGGTATGTGGCTCTTACTGAAGTCCTGGATTTTTTGGTTTTTTGTTTTTGAGTGTAGGCATTGTGAATATTCACTTTTAATCCTATATCCAAAAACAATTACACGTTCTTGATTTAATACAAACAAAAGCTCTTCCTTTTTCTGATACACTGGATTCTCTAGATTTTGTTTCCACATTAAAAGTCGCTCTTGTCGAGATCTCGTCAGTCTGAACTTAGGTGCCACACTTGGAATCGATGGGCTGCTTGTTCTACTGTACCATGTATGATTCTTGTCCTTTCCTACTTCCTTCATGACAGATGATGATGTGGCTTTATATTGTGCCTTACTTGTACATCTAGAACTAAATGTTTCATTGTTCCCTCCGAACTCCTCAGACCTAACCCTTCTGAAATTGAATCAGAACTGATAAAAGCATCCTGAAGAAAGTCTGGATAGATCTGATTTCAGTTTCTCTCAGTAGTAGTCCTTTTGTATTTATATGGAAGACCAGTTTTTGAATGGCCTTGCAAAATGTGGGGGTGCTCATGAAGGGTGTTTTCGAGCCCTAAACCCCTTTTGCTAACGCTTCCTTGTATGGTTTATTGAACACATTTACTGATGCTTGGCGAGTACTTTTTTTTTGGATGAGAGAGACTTACTACTAAAGCTATGTTTACGTGTGGATGGGCTGGATTTTCTTATCATACCAGTTGAAATCATTGTGATTTAATGAAGTTGCATTGCTGTAAAGCTGATGTGAGAGTCAGGCTCAGCTGTGTTCAGTTCCTAATTCTTTATGGGTAGATTTTTTTCCCCCATACTAAGAGGGCCAGGAATATGTTTTGGTTTTTTTTTTTAATAATAAAACCCCCAAACAACAACAAAAACCTGGATTGGATGAAGGGGTTTTTAACTAAAGTAAAAGCAACCAGACACTTCTGAAATATAGTAGTGTCAGCTTTGATTTTATTTTTAAAAGACTCCCCGCCTAATATTTATCTGATATTTGCCTTCATTAATAAAACAGTTAGCTTATTCACAAAATATAAAGACTGGGTGTGCTTTTCTTTTCCATAAATCATTTAAACACAGCTATTTTTTTAAAGCTTTGAACAGCTTTATAAGGAGAATTTCAAAGGGTTGTATACAAGTTGCCTTCAGCAGAAATAGCAAATGCAATTCTGTTCCTCAAACGTGCTTGCTAGTCTTCCTGAAATTCTGTTGAGGCATAACCCAGTTATGTACCGTGAATGTTCACATCTGTATTTGGCCTTGAGACCTGAATTTCAAGAATGCATCTAATCATGATTTCATTTTCTTTCCGAGTTGGAGGCTTCAGTTGGAATCATCCAGTTAAGTGTGCTGCTAGATGTGGTCTTGGCTTGTTGACACAGCCTTGCACACAGCCGAGGTTTATTTTGTTTACCCCAGGGATCGTGTGAAGTACATTTCAAACAGTTACTGTTCCAGTGACTGATTCTTCTTTTAACTGTGTATTAAGGGCATTAGTATGTTGAGAAAACACCACTCTTAAATATCTCCAAATGTAAATGGAGATTCTTAAATGTCATTAACAAAAGATGGCGCTTCTAGGTTCTATCTTCCTCGCAGCATACAAAAATGTCTCTATCTTTCTACAACATACATTTCACAAAATGCCATGTTTTTTCCCCAGTGCTTCTGGTGTGATTAAGGTGTGTGTGTGCACACTGAATCACAATCCTCAGCCTCTGAGACATTCATGAACTTCCACAAGAGCAAATACTGACTATGCATTTATTGTCTTTCTATGAGCTGTGGAGCCAGAGCTGTTTTAAGCCATGCATTCTGTCCCCCCAAAAAAACCCCCACAAACCCACTCTAAACTTAAGAATATTTTGCAATCAGGTACCTGTGTAAATCAAATTTGGGTGAGTAAACTAGCTACTGCAAGGAGAACTTGGATTTGGTACTGGTGACAGCACACTCCACTCTGTCAAAATCATCCAATTAAGAACCCAGTAGTAGCACTAAATTTGATATTTCTTACAATGATGGATACTCGTACATTCTGATTTGAATCATCTGTCCTCCCAGAATATTATGTCCAAGTAAAACTTACTGCTCAGTATTTGTGCTTGAGTGAACTCTTAAGGCTGTGGATGTATGTGGTTGACAGGCAAAAAAAAAATAAATCATTTTAACAAAACATGGCATCCTGTTTTGCCTATGCTTGGGGTCATGATTGTAATGCTGTCCTTGATATTCTATAATCACCTTCCAACTGGAGCTCAAAAAAACTTGCTGAAAGTCTTGTCTCTGTTAGAAAATAAATTTACCTTGTTAAAAGCATGATCTGTTAAGAGTTGCAATGTTTAATGTTGGTTAATAGTTGTGCAGTTTTTATTTTTTGAAAAGAGGCACAATTTAACAATTGACTTTGTTTACTCTGTCACCCTTGATCCCTAGCACTTCTATTCAGATACAAATTCATCAATGTATGCAACATCCTTTGTAATTTAAAATAAAAATTGTGGAGGAAATACCGTCTTGAGTCATTCTCTGTGTGCAGTGACAGTGACCGGGGTGAGCTCCCTGGAGGTAAGCGCCCTCGGCTGCCTGGTGTTGTCAGGACCTTTCCCTTGGAAGGGATCACAGCTTGGCCAGGAAATAACTTGTTGTCCTACCCCCCAGGCTAAGGGCGGTCTCCCAAGGCTGCAGGGTCCGCAGGGTGGGACCATCAGGAGAACGTGCCCCGCAGCCCATGAGAACCGTCCCCATTGACCCTGCCAGCTTTGTCCAAACGAGGCTTCTGACGCGGCGCGGCCTGAGGGGGAACAAACGGCACCAGGGGAGGGTGTTGTGGCCAAAGGGGCGCTGGGCT
>NW_009719475.1:0-1666 GCF_000703405.1 Apaloderma vittatum | reverse complement strand
AAATCAGCTCTTTTTTCCTTACTGCTTTTGCAGTTGCTTCTTGTGCAAGTTTTTTTATTTATTTTAGACTTTCTGTGAGTGACCTGACAGATGTCAAAAGACTGCGCTGGAGCTGTGGGGGCACGTGGGGCTGATTAGTGGAAGAGTGCAGCTCGGTATCTGCCCTGGAGGGCTTTACCTGCTGATCTTCAGTCAATATATGTGGCAGAGTGTGCTGAGGAAAGGCCGTGCCCAGTGTCCTTTCGTGGGCTTGCTCTTTTCCTGTTGTTCTGTCTTTTTTAATCTGCATGGAAGTGTGAGCAGCAATCTGTAAGCTGTAACCTGAAGCAATGAAACTATTTTAAGATTTGTCTTGAACTTCTCAGCAAGTTTATGTCTTTACTGCCTGAATCAAGCTGGTTTTCATGTTAGTGGTGGATGCTTGGCTTTTAAGCCGTTAACACTGGGATGGAAGTCACTGCTATTGCTCTACAGACCCATGGAGAGTTGCAGAAAGTTCTCTGAGTGGGTACTTTACAAACAAAAAGCCACAAACACTGCTGAATGTGTGCAATGTGCTAATTATTTCTAAAGGATGTGTGTGTTGTTCACTTAAATACATGATAATCTTAACATAAAATAATTTTTTAATGAGTACTCCTTTTAGAGAGGAGTCGTTTCTGTCCTTGGAGTTGGGCCCAAAACAAAGCTGTTGGCCCTGCAGCCTGCAATGGGTGTGAGGCCATCGAACAATGCTTTTTGCTCACTGTGTTCCTATGTGCCCCTGCAGCTCTTGCTGCCTTCTGCTGGTCCTGTGAAGTTGGTGAGCTGTTGCTCTCTTCTGATGCTCTGAATTCAGTGGAACCGTTTTGCAGCAGCATGATTTTTACCTGCTGGAAAACTGCTCCTCTTGAGCCTATTCTGATCTTCCCTCTCTGGAGAAAGAAGTGTTTAGGATGAGCTAGGCTATTTTTTCTTGTTTTTGGTTTTCTTTGTGGGTATGTGTGGTTTGGTTTTTTTTTCTTGTTTGTTTATTTGGATTTTGAGTGTAGGCTATTTTCATATGTAACTGCTTTTAAGCAAAGGTGGTTACTGGCAGCCTGCTTGAGACTCAGGAGCTGCAATCAAAGTCAAATGTCCTTGGAGATGTCTGTAGCTGGCAGAGGAGAGTGTGGCCCTGCGATGTCCACTATAGTGTGTGAGGAAGTATTTCTAAGCCTTGAAAGGCTTCCTGGAAGGTTTTTGGTCCAAAGAATATGAAATCCCAAACAACTAAATATTTGACACAGGATGTTGTGGAAGGGTGATGAGATCTCAGTGATACAGCTCGGCGTTGCTTCAGTGCTCACAAGCAGTGACCTTGAGGCATATTTACACCAAGCATTCACCAGGTATTTTCACAGAGTTATCTCGTGATGTACAAGCTGCTATTCAGACTGTGACAGTCTAGAATGTGTTTATCAGAAGCTCCTGCCTTATTTCAGCTTTTTCCAATCTGTCACGCTGGTTGACTAGATATGTTTCCTTTGGTCAGCAAAACCTGTTAAATTGGCATTCTAACTCTTTCCAAGTGAGCCAATACACATACTCACTGTTGCTCTTGGTTTTAATGTGAGATCCTGTTTGCACATTAAGTGCAGAAAGATGATTCACTCAAAAAAAATTGTAGAGTGACCCTTTAGAGAAA
>NW_009719474.1:0-846 GCF_000703405.1 Apaloderma vittatum | reverse complement strand
TGGGTCCCAACTTAGGGGTCCCAGATCTGTGGGTCTCAAATCTATGGGTCTCGGGATCTATGGGGCAGATCTATGGGTCCCAACCTCTGGGGGTCCCAGATCTATGGGTCCTACTGAGCTATGGGGCGCAGATCTATGGGGCACGGATCTATGGGTCGTGGTGTCTCTGGATCCCAAATCTATGGGTCTGAAATCTGTGGGTCCCAAATCTATGGGTCTGAAATCTGTGGGTCCCAAATCTATGGGTCTGAAAAAATCTATGGGTCTGAAATCTGTGGGTCCCAAATCTATGGGTCTGAAATCTGTGGGTCCCAAATCTATGGGTCTGAAAAAATCTATGGGTCTGAAATCTGTGGGTCCCAAATCTATGGGTCTGAAATCTGTGGGTCCCAAATCTATGGGTCTGAAATCTGTGGGTCCCAAATCTATGGGTCTGAAATCTGTGGGTCCCAAATCTATGGGTCTGAAATCTGTGGGTCCCAAATCTATGGGTCTGAAATCTGTGGGTCCCAAATCTATGGGTCTGAAATCTGTGGGTCCCAAATCTATGGGTCTGAAAAAATCTATGGGTCTGAAATCTGTGGGTCCCAAATCTATGGGTCTGAAATCTGTGGGTCCCAAATCTATGGGTCTGAAAAAATCTATGGGTCTGAAATCTGTGGGTCCCAAATCTATGGGGGTCCCAAAATCTATGGGTCACAGATCAATGGGTCCCAAGATCTATGGGTCTGAAATCTATGGGTCTGAAATCTATGGGTCCAAAAATCTATGGGGTACTGATCTATGGGTCCCAATATCTGTGGGTCTGGAATCTGTGGGTCCCAATATCTATGGGTCCCAAATCTG
>NW_009719473.1:0-673 GCF_000703405.1 Apaloderma vittatum | reverse complement strand
TAAAGAGCTGTTGTGCCGCCGCGGCGCCTGGCTGCACCGGGATCGGGGGATCGGGGGGACACCCCAGCATCGGGACCCCTCAGCACTGGGGTGACCTGGCACTGGGAGAGCCGGGCACTGGGATCCCCCAGCACTGGGATCAGGCACTGGGATCCGTCAGCAGTGGGATAACCTGGCTCTGGCATAACCTGGCACTGGGAATCTCTTGACACTGGGATCTCTTGACACTGGGATCCCCCCCGCAGTGGGATCTGCTGGCACTGGGACCTCCTGGCAATGAGATCTCCCAGCAGTGGGATCCCCCAGCACTGGGACACCCTGGCACTGGGATCTCTTGGCACGGATCTCTTGACACTGGGATCCCTCTGCAGTGGGATCTTTTGGCACTGGGATACCCTGGCACTGGGTTCCCTTGGCACTGGCATAGGCTGGCACTGGGATCCTTCCACAGTGGGATCTCTTGGCACTGGGATCCCCCAGCACTGGGTTCCCTTGGCACTGGGATCCCCCCGCAGTGGGATCTGCTGGCACTGGGACCTCCTGGCAATGAGATCTCCCAGCAGTGGGATCCCCCAGCACTGGGACACCCTGGCACTGGGATCTCTTGGCACTGGGATCCCTCCCCACTGGGATCTCTTGGCACTGGGATGCCCTCGGCCCGGGCCGTGGTGGG